>NW_027505248.1:237500-243181 GCF_021521415.1 Bidens hawaiensis | reverse complement strand
AAAAGCTTGCAATTGGTATTTTTGTTTCTCTCCTATTTTGTAAAAAATGAAACTCAGGTAAGTGCTTTTTATAAACATATGTATAAAATAACATATTTCATTTAGCTCCTTGATGTCTATAATAACTAGTTATTTCGGTTTCTACTAACGGCTTTAACTATAACCTCAGCTCTATTTATTGGTCTGAGCAAGATACGACTTATTTGAAATGAATTGCACAATTCATAAAAGGAAATCTTTCCGCGAACTTCTGTGTATTTCTAGTTACTTATCGTGTCAATTACCAATTCTTGGTCATTGAGATTCGTGGTAATTTGGATTAATATTTAGGTATAGATATTACCTCTTTTTTCTCCTTTCAAACAAATTGAAATGATTGAATTTTTTTTTTTGGAATCGTGTTAGGTCTAATTCCTATTACTTTGGCTGGATTATTTGTAACTGCATATTTACAATACAGGCGTGGCGATTAGTTGGACCTTTGATTAATTAACACCCCCCCTCTTTTTGACCTCCTCCTTTGTTTAATATCCAGGAGGTCAAATTAAGATTGCTGTTCCAGTTCCAGTTAGTGTTTCAGCCGAATTCGATCGAAAAAGATCCGAATCACGCTCTGTAGGATTTGAACCTACGACATCGGGTTTTGGAGACCCGCGTTATACCGAACTGAACTAAGAGCGCTTTCTTATCATAAAAGAGAATACTGTAAAGAAAAGAATTGGCCCCAATACATCTTGTATGCATACTATATAGTGTCATTGTATGCATACTATATAGTGTCATAAGAATGAAAGATTCTATATGATATGTCCATTGTGAGTTGATCTTAAAAAATACCTCATTACTGCTCAAAGGAGGAGTAATAGGTAGGGATGACACGATTTGAACCCGTGACATTTTGTACCCAAAACAAACGCGCTACCAAGCTGCGCTACATCCCTTCCGTTGGTCTACAGTGTCATTGTAGAGAATTCCTGTCTTGTTTTCCACATCGTTATCTCCTCTATTAAAACCTAGAATTTTTCTTTTCATTTCGTCTTTTTGGTCTCATTTAACATATAATAATAGCAAAAGACTTCTATCTATATGAAATATGGAACGGAACTCCAAGGAAAAATAACTGAGTCTTTTTGGGGAATATTGGAGAAGAAAAGGACGTTTTTTCTGTATTTAACAAAAAGTAAATCTTTTTTACTAGATAATTGAACATTGAAATATGTATTATCTTATTGATTACAATAAAATGAAAAAATGAAGGAGGTTTTTCAATGCGAGATCTAAAAACATATCTTTCCGTGGCACCGGTACTAAGTACTCTATGGTTCGGTTCTTTGGCAGGTTTATTGATAGAGATTAATCGTTTTTTCCCGATGCGTTGACGTTCCCATTCTAGTTATTGGCGCGGGACGGAATAAAGAATATTAGAGATACAATTAAATATCAGCCCCCTCTTTTCTCTTTTTTCCCTTTTTTAGAAAAAGGGAGGAAAGAGAAAGAATAAAAGTGCATTCAACAGCTGTGAGACTCGGGTTCTGGTTGGAATGAAATGAATATTTCATTCTATGGAAGTCGAATACAAACAGTGGTTCTAGAGAAAGAGTATTATACAAGATACTTATATAAAATATAAAATGTTGTACTGTGATTTGAAAGTTTAGAAATCTTTCTATCTTATTTCCGATATTGAGTGTAGTGAAATCTTGCATAAGAGGATAGCAAGTTACAAATTCTATTTTGTTTTTTCCTTCCTTTCTTCTTTTTCGTTTCGGATTGAAAGAGGAAGAGTTGAGTAAATGAAAAATCCAAAGGAGGTTCATGGCCAAGGGTAAAGATGTGCGAATACCGGTTCTTTTGGAATGTACCGCTTGTGTTCGAAATGGTGTTAATAAGGAATCAACGGGCATTTCCAGATATATTACTCAAAAGAACCGGCACAATACGCCTAATCGATTGGAGTTACGAAAATTCTGTCCATATTGATACAAACATACGATTCACGTGGAGATAAAGAAATAGATTGAAGCTCTTCTACTCAGAAACGAAATGTTCCAAATGTTCCTGGAAATGATTGCTCCCAGTGGACCATTTGTATCTATATGCATCAGGATCCCGATTCATGGATCTCTCGGTTCGAGAAAAAAAAATAAGAGGATCGAACCATCTCTTCTGACTCTTTTTCAAATTCGATAAATGTTGGTTGATTGTATATTTCATTAGAGTTCTATGATTCAGAGTCTCCTTTCTTATTTGATCCCTTTGAATTCCTTATTCGAAGTTGCGACCAGATCTATTCATTAAAAAGAATCGATTCGATACATTTCTTATGTACCTATGGGTGCTATGTTGGATTTGAATCAGATTTCGGATCAATCTATATTGATTGACTGCCTCCATTATGATGTTGCTAGCAAATACCACTATTTTTGGTTTTGGCTCTTCCAAATCATTCCCGCAGGAGATCCGGACCCTTTTTTTTCTGATCCTTCGATAAAAAGATTCATTCTCTTCATAAAAAATAGGAAATAGAACCAATAAAACCAATAAAGATGTCGTTTTCCATTCATACCTGGAGTTGAATACCCCATTCAAGAATTGTTTTGGATCCAATCCATAGGAATCAATAGAAAAGGCAAATCTCTTATGATACACCAGATCCGGCTCGGTTATTGATAGAGTGAATAAATCTGCCATTTCTTGAAATCTCTCTTCTGATTCAAAATCGTGGTGTAACGTGTAGCCTCCCCTGTTCTGGTCATGGAATAGATGAAATAAATAAAAAAATGGATTTTTGTTCAAGAATGAAATCTTGTTGGAACTGTCCATATCCGGTTCATCCTTCGGAACCATATCACATCCCGAATCTAATGAAATAGGATGAATTGAGATGGTATTTTGTAAATACGTAATTATCTTGAATAGATTAACCATTTCTTTATTTTCCGATCGCCTGAGAAAAGAAAGATCTTGTTGTTTCTTCAACAATTTCTGATCTCTAGTGGACCTCTCAGTAGGATTCGAACCCAGATGAAGTTCTGACCGGCCAAAATACATTGACTCCTCGATACTCAATCAAATCCTCTTCGTTGATGATTGAATTCAGTTCTCTAGTCTCATATTTAGTAAGTCCCGAGCTCTTTCTTATATATCGAGGATCATCGAAATAAGCAAGAATACTATTTCTACGGAGAATACCATTTCTGGGGATTTCAATTGCTATACCTGAAGAAGGTATTAGTTGGTTCTCGCCTTCTTGAATCGAGTCGAGTAGGATGATGACTCTATTTCTTCTCCTCTTTGCCAATAAATCAGAATTTCCCTCGAGAATGCCCGGATATCTGAGATTACAACGACCAGTATATGTCATTCGATTCAGTTCTGAATAATAAGGAATCCTATCTCCTTTTTTATTTTTACCAGAAAAATACGAACTAAAAAATTTGTGTCTCGCTTGATTATTAGTTACTGAGGGGTTAGAAATGTATCTTCGCTTAACAGAAAGAAAATAAGCGTTCATTTGATCTTGATCCTTGTGGATTGAACAGGGGCCTAGACTAGCTCTCCAGGGCTCCCCTAATAATATCCATAAATGACTTGTTTTTGGTAAGAGATGAATATTACCATATGTAAATTCAGGGGCATGGTACACATCAGTATTCCAGTGCATTTCGCCCTCTAAGTCAGAATAAATATGTTTTCGAACCTTCTCTTTCAAATTCAAAGTGGATGGTCTCGTGCGAATCTCAGCAATGACTTGTTCTGATTCTACATATTGATCGTTTTGAACTAAAAGAAAACTTTTGGGCGGAATACACACATTGTGTATAATATCTTCACTCTCAATAGTTACATACAAGTCTCTAGAACATAGAAAAGCAGGATGTCCATGACGTGTACGTGTCGGATGAACCAAATCCTCAATGAATTTGATTTTTCCATTAGAAGGGGCTCGCACATGTTTTGCAGTACCCCCTGGGAATACTCCGCCAGTATGAAAAGTTCTTAATGTTAATTGAGTGCCCGGTTCTCCTATAGATTGACCTGCAATAATACCTGCAATAATACCTACAGCTTCTCCCAATTCGACCAGGTCGTCATGAGCCGGACTTCGGCCATAACATAATTGACAAATCCAAGATGTACTCCTACAAGTAAAGGGGGTTCAAATAGAGATTAGTTGTGCTCTAAAAGTTATGAATCTATTGACAAGTCCAACCCCAATATCTTGATTTCTAGTAGCAATGCATCGCGAACCTATATATATATCATCTGCTAATACACGGCCAATTAATGTTTGGATAAAAATCCTGTCCGCCATCATTCCATTTCGAGGACTTACAGAAATACCTCGAACAGTGCCACAATCTGTTCGACGTACAACAATGTGTTGCACTACTTCAACAAGTCTGCGCGTGCGATATCCTGCATCTGATATTCGTATAGCGGTATCCACAACCCCTTTACGGGCTCCATAGCAAGAAATAATATATTCTGTTAAAGAGAGTCCTTCGCGTAAATTGCTTTGAATGGGCAAATCAATCATTTGCCCTTGGGGATCCGACATTAATCCTCTCATACCTACTAATTGATGTACCTGAGATGCATTTCCTCTGG
Organism: Bidens hawaiensis; assembly: GCF_021521415.1. Taxonomy (NCBI): domain Eukaryota; kingdom Viridiplantae; phylum Streptophyta; class Magnoliopsida; order Asterales; family Asteraceae; genus Bidens; species Bidens hawaiensis. The sequence continues at coordinate 238,570 of NW_027505248.1, read as the reverse complement.
CTCCCGAAAAAGACATTATATGGACTGGATTAAAAGGACCGGTCATCCGAAAATTAGGATTCATTTCTTGTCGCAAATATTCACTTGTGGCATACCATATCTCGATCGATTGACGTAATTTTCGACCGCGTGTACATTCCCAGAATGATGGTGTTTTTCCAAAATTAAACTTTGTTGTTCAACGTCTTGAACTAGCCATCTTTTAGAAGGTATTGTTAAAAGATCATCAAGTCCTAATGAAATGGATGCGGCGGTAGCTTGTCGGAAACCCAGAGTCTTTACTTGATCCATGATATGTGATGTATATCCTATTCCATAGTGATCAATAAATCGACTAATAAGTCGTTTCATGGCTGTTCCGTCTATCACTTTATTGTGAAAGACCTGAGTGGGCCGTTCTGCCATCAGTACCTCCATATTGCGTTGTGCTGAGTAGAATTTGACAATGGGTTTGAGTCAGTGATTGGAAAACTTCCTTTTCTAGATCTTGATTCACGTAGAAATTCCGCAATTCTAGTCCTAGTTAACCCGGCGAGATTCGAATTCCCCCTGGCAGCATAGAATTACTATAGCCCTGCCAAAACCCCTGTATGGCTTCTTCTATTTCTCGATAAAGAGAAATATGACCAAGAGTGGTTCGAATATATATATTAAGAATTTCTTTTTTTATACTTCTTACTATTAGATAGTGTCCATAAATCTCATAATAGGTCCCCAAAGATTCATAGTGAATTTCGATAGGAACTTCTCTTGCAGCAATAACACGTTGATCTAGTCGCCATCGCAACCACTAAGGACTACCTAAATTGATTCGTTTTTGCCGATAAGCTCCAATTGCATCATAGGCATTACAAAAAAAGGGTTCTTTTTTTTTTTTGTATACTTATAGTTATTATCTTCATTTTGATAGTTTCTACTATTACATGGATTATACCTATTTACACAAATACCCCGAAATAGTATAAAAAGGGCTTTTATAATTTCTTTTTTATATCATAATTACTAAAAAGAATTTTTTCTTTTTAAAAACTTGATGTCGATAAATGCGCGAGTTTAGAAATTCATTTCGG
>NW_027505248.1:222500-227500 GCF_021521415.1 Bidens hawaiensis | reverse complement strand
CAAAGGTATCTATCCAGCAGTAGATCCTTTAGATTCAACGTCAACTATGCTACAACCCCGGATCGTTGGTGAAGAACATTATGAAACTGCACAACAGGTTAAGCAAAATTTACAACGTTACAAAGAACTTCAAGATATTATAGCTATTCTTGGATTAGACGAATTATCCGAAGAAGATCGTTTAACCGTAGCAATAGCGCGAAAAATTGAGCGTTTCATATCACAACCGTTTTTCGTAGCAGAAGTCTTTACGGGTTCTCCGGGAAAGTATGTTGGTTAAGCTGAAACAATTAGAGGCTTTCAATTAATCCTTTCCGGAGAATTAGATGGTCTTCCTGAACAGGCCTTTTATTTGGTAGGTAACATCGATGAAGCTACGACGAAGGCTATCAACTTAGAAACGGAGAGCAATTTGAAGAAATGACCTTAAATCTTTGTGTACTGACCCCTAATCGAATTGTTTGGGATTCAGAAGTGAAAGAAATCATTTTATCTACTAATAGTGGACAAATTGGCGTATTACCAAATCACGCTCCTATTGCCACAGCAGTAGATATAGGTATTTTGAGAATACGCCTTAACGACCAATGGCTAACGATGGCTCTGATGGGCGGTTTTGCTAGAATAGGTAATAATGAAATCACTGTTTTAGTAAATGATGCAGAGAAAAGTAGTGACATCGATCCACAAGAAGCTCAGCAAACTCTTGAAATAGCGGAAGATGCTTTGAGAAAAGCTGAAGGAAAGAGACAAACAATTGAGGCAAATCTAGCTCTACGACGGGCTAGGACACGAGTAGAGGCTATCAACGCCATTTCATAACCGGTCGGTGTGTCCGAATAATCATCAATTTATACACCCTATATTTGGTTATTTTGTTTGTTCATAATGATCAAATTATATCTGGCCTTGTTTCAACTTTTCCAGTCATTCTAGATACAATTTTCAAATATTGGATTTTCCGTTATTTAAATCGCGTATCTCCGTCACTTGTAGTGATTTATCATTCAATGAATGACTAAAAAATAGTCTACTTAATCCAATTATAATGTTTCTTACTTTGCAGTTGTACATAAGCAAAACATTGAAAATTGCTTTCTATTTCTACCCATCCCGGAGATTCATCCTATATTCCTATATATTAATCGAGTCAAATTATTCCAGTAAATAACAGAATCGTGGATAGGAAACTCCATTAGTGACCTACCCCAATTTATTGTAGAAATTTTTGGGATCAATGATTGGACCATGCAAACTAGAAATAATTTTTCTTGGATAAAGGAACATATTACTCGATCTATTTTTTCGTATCGCTCATGATTTATATAATAACTCGTACACCCATTTCAAATGCATATCCCATTTTTGCACAGCAGGGTTATGAAAATCCACGAGAAGCGACTGGACGTATTGTATGCGCCAATTGCCATTTAGCTAATAAACCGGTGGATATTGAGGTTCCGCAAGCGATACTTCCCGATACTGTATTTGAAGCAGTTGTTCGAATTCCTTATGATACACAACTGAAACAAGTTCTTGCTAATGGTAAAAAAGGGGCTTTGAATGTAGGCGCTGTTCTTATTTTACCAGAGGGTTTTGAATTATCCCCTCCCGATCGTATTTCCCCCGAGATAAAAGAAAAGATGGGTAATCTGTCTTTTCAGAGCTATCGCCCCAATCAAAAAAATATTCTTGTCATAGGCCCTGTTCCTGGTCAGAAATATAGTGAAATGACCTTTCCTATTCTTTCCCCGGACCCCGCTACTAAGAAAGACGTTCACTTCTTAAAATATCCTATCTACGTAGGTGGAAACAGGGGAAGGGGCCAGATTTATCCTGACGGGAGCAAAAGTAACAATACAGTTTATAATGCTACAGCATCAGGAATAGTAAGCAGAATCCTACGAAAATAAAAGGGGGGGATACGAAATAACCATAGCGGATGCATCGAATGGACGTCAAGTGGTTGATATTATCCCTCCGGGGCCAGAACTTCTTGTTTCAGAAGGCGAATCTATCAAATTGGATCAACCGTTGACAAGTAATCCTAATGTGGGCGGATTTGGTCAGGGAGATGCAGAAATAGTACTGCAAGATCCATTACGTGTACAAGGCCTTTTGTTCTTCTTCGCATCTGTTATTTTGGCACAAATATTTTTGGTTCTTAAACAGAAGCAGTTTGAGAAGGTTCAAGTGTCCGAAATGAATTTCTAAACTCGCGCATTTATCGACATCAAGTTTTAAAAAGAAAAAATTCTTTTTAGTAATTATGATATAAAAAAGAAATTATAAAAGCCCTTTTTATACTATTTCAGGGTATTTGTGTAAATAGGTATAATCCATGTAATAGTAAACTATCAAAATGAAGATAATAACTATAAGTATACAAAAAAAAGAACCCTTTTTTTGTAATGCCTATGATGCAATTGGAGCTTATCGGCAAAAACGAATCAATTTAGGTAGTCCTTTGTGGTTGCGATGGCGACTAGATCAACGTGTTATTGCTGCAAGAGAAGTTCCTATCGAAATTCACTATGAATCTTTGGGGACCTATTATGAGATTTATGGACACTATCTAATAGTAAGAAGTATAAAAAAAGAAATTCTTTATATATATATTCGAACCACTCTTGGTCATATTTCTCTTTATTGAGAAATAGAAGAAGCCATACAGGGGTTTTGGCAGGGCTGTTGTAATTCTATGCTGCCAGGGGGAATTCGAATCTCGCCGGGTTAACTAGTACTAGAATTGCGGAATTTCTACGTGAATCAAGATCTAGAAAAGGAAGTTTTTCAATCACTGACTCAAACCCATTGTCAAATTCTACTCAGCATAACGCAATATGGAGGTACTGATGGCAGAACGGCCCACTCAGGTCTTTCACAATAAAGTGATAGACGGAACTGCCATGAAACGACATATTAGTCGATTTATTGATCACTATGGAATAGGATATACACCACATATCCTGGATCAAGTAAAGACTCTGGGTTTCCGACAAGCTACCGCCGCATCCATTTCATTAGGAATTGATGATCTTTTAACAATACCTTCTAAAAGATGGCTAGTTCAAGACGCTGAACAACAAAGTTTTATTTTGGAAAAACACCATCATTCTGGGAATGTACACGTGGTAGAAAAATTACGTCAATCGATCGAGATATGGTATGCCACAAGTGAATATTTGCGACAAGAAATGAATCCTAATTTTCGGATGACCGATCCTTTTAATCCAGTCCATATAATGTCTTTTTCGGGAGCCAGAGGAAATGCATCTCAGGTACATCAATTAGTAGGTATGAGAGGATTAATGTCGGATCCCCAAGGGCAAATGATTGATTTGCCCATTCAAAGCAATTTGCGTTAAGGACTCTCTTTAACAGAATATATTATTTCTTGCTATGGAGCCCGTAAAGGGGTTGTGGATACCGCTATACGAACATCAGATGCAGGATATCTCACGCGCAGACTTGTTGAAGTAGTGCAACACATTGTTGTACGTCGAACAGATTGTGGCACCGTTCGATGTATTTCTGTAAGTCCTCGAAATGGAATGATGGCGGACAGGATTTTTATCCAAACATTAATTGGCCGTGTATTAGCAGATGATATATATATAGGTTCGCGATGCATTGCTACTAGAAATCAAGATATTGGGGTTGGACTTGTCAATAGATTCATAACTTTTAAAGCACAACCAATCTCTATTCGAACCCCCTTTACTTGTAGGAGTACATCTTGGATTTGTCAATTATGTTATGGCCGAAGTCCGGCTCATGACGACCTGGTCGAATTGGGAGAAGCTGTAGGTATTATTGCAGGTCAATCTATTGGAGAACCGGGCACTCAATTAACATTAAGAACTTTTCATACTGGCGGAGTATTCACAGGGGATACTGCAGAACATGTGCGAGCCCCTTCTAATGGAAAAATCAAATTCAATGAGGATTTGGTTCATCCGACACGTACACGTCATAGACCCACCCGGTGGACTGCCGAGCTACAAGTCTTACGAGACAGGAGCGGGATTCTCTAAAAAGCCAAGGTCGTGGGTGGCCAAGAGGGCCTACTTGGAGACTTGGGAACTCAGCAGGAAATGCGAAGGTTGCTTAAAGCCGGCCGATAGGCGAAAGAGAATAAACTAGTTCTGATCTGAGTAGGCTCATAACATATTAGAGAATACCCTAACCCTGGGAACCGGGGCCTGGCTATCCTTCGTTTGCGGTCGACGTTCCGGCAAAGTGTGTCCGTCGACAGCTGAATGTTTCGATCTGGTTCGATTCATGGTCTCATCTTATAATACCTAAGGAGCTAATGAAACAATTTTAGTAAAATGAAACTGTCTCAATTCCCCGGCAATCGCACCGAAAAATCGACTTCCTTTTTAATTTCCTTCTTGATCAATGACAACTGAAGCATTGTAATCATATCCTAAAAGGCCCTATTCTATAAAGCACAGGTATTTACTAGGACTGCTACGTGGGGTAAGCTAGCGAAGTTCTTTCTTTCACGGTGCCTATCTCGATTCTTAAACAACCTCTACCGTCCGGTCGAGTCAGCTTCGCTCCTTTATTCGTACATCTCTTTCTCGAATGGAAATTTCCCAATAATCAAGGTAGGACGAAGAATAACATTAGTGGGTATAAGGAGAAGTAGTAGGAGAAGGAGTGTAATCAATATTGAATGAAGTTTATGTAGACTGAAAGCTTAGTAAACTAGCCCAATAGGCTATTCATGTAACTAGTTAAAGAAGAGAAGAGCTAGCACGAATCGTCTTTGCAGCGTAAACGAATGCCTTTGCTTTGGCTTTGATTCCACTGATCATCCCAATGCTTAACCCAGAATGTAATTGCTTATTAAAACAATTTTTTAATAAGTGCCATATAAAGTAAGATATATGGTATATAAACGAGCACTTATAATTAACCAATAATTTCGTTATCAATATTTTGGTTCTATTCTGGGAAATAGAACCAATAAAACCAATAAAGATGTCGTT
>NW_027505248.1:0-215000 GCF_021521415.1 Bidens hawaiensis | reverse complement strand
AAATAATATTATTATGGTTCGAGAGAAAATAACAGTATCTACTCGAACACTACAGTGGAAGTGTGTTGAATCAACAGCAGACAGTAAGCGTCTTTTATATGGGCGCTTTATTCTGTCTCCACTTATGAAAGGTCAAGCAGACACAATAGGCATTGCGATGCGAAGAGCTTTGCTTGGAGAAATCGAAGGAACATGTATCACACGCGCAAAATCTGAGAAAATCTCACACGAATATTCTACCATAATGGGTATTCAAGAATCAGTACATGAAATTTTAATGAATTTGAAAGAAATCGTATTGAGAAGTAATCTCTATGGAACTTGTGAGGCGTCTATTTGTGTCAGGGGGCCTGGATATGTAACTGCTCAAGATATCATCTTACCGCCTTATGTAGAAATTGTCGATAATACACAGCATATAGCTAGCTTAACGGAACCCATTGAGTTGGTTATTGGATTACAAATAGATTTCATTTCTTATGTTTTACGTGACATTCATTATTTTTATACGTATTCGTTAAACCAAACCGTTTCAATTATATTCGTATTTAACGTTCATCGTTAATGTTATTCATGACGATTTACGTTTATCATACGTTTGTTCCTTTTCCTCTTGACCAATTAATGAAAGACTCCAGGACTCAAAGTTATTTAAACTTAATCAATTCGCAAACTATCGGGTGTTATATGTAAATAATTCCAATCATACTTACTTTCAACAAATTTATAAAACTTTCCAAAGTTCAAGGTTTATTTAGCAATTTAACTTTAAATTATGTTCTAATATTATATGAAAGTCCAAGGGTTAAACCTGTAAATACTTTAAGTTATATTATTTTAACCCAAACCTTACCCAGCCCCTCCCTTGTCATGGTTTTTCCGGCAGCCCCTTCCGGCGACCAGAAAACAGTTCCGGCGGACCCAAAACCTCAATGAAACGCATAAATTAATCCAATTAAAGCTAGTAATCACCTTAGACCGTAACGAGATACGTTAATCATCTATAATATTAAGTTATAATGGTCCATAATCAAGGAAATAATCCTGTGACTCACCGGATTATACGTAAAACCCATTAACGACCATTAAACGTCCTACACTCCAATTAAATCTATAAATAGGACCTAAACCTTCATCTAAACTTGTCCATAACATCAAACTTCACTAAAACACATTCAATATTCCCTAATTTGTTCATTCAAATCGTATCCGGCCAAGTCCTTGTTCCCCGTCAAAGAAATATCAATCCAGGTAATCTTTATATGTTTTATAATACTTTTTGGCCAAAAATTAAAACCCCTAACTTAATCTAATCAAACATAATATGGATTGAGGTAATTGGAAACTAGGATTCTTGAGGTGGAAGATGAATCAAACTAATGTAATTACATTATTTTTTTTCTCATTTGAAATCAGATTAGCATCTGGATCAACTGGTAGACTCTTGTAGTTTATAACAGAAGGACCCAGGTTTGAAACCCAGGTTAGGCCATGTTTGGTGTTTTTTTTAAACAGTTTATTTATTCTTTTATAATTATACTAATCACATGAAAATGATAATAAACCAAATAAGTTATTATTTTCAACTAAAACCCAACTATCACATTCGTTAAGACATCAAAACAAACTTATCTTTCGTTGCTTTGTTAACTTTAAAATTAGTTAAACCGTTAAAATAATAATAATAATAATAATAATAATAATAATAATAATAATAATAATAATTTTATAAAATCTGTTGCACTTAGTTCATTATCTTTAAAATTCAACAATACTTTGATTCATTAGATTTACATTTACTAAACCATAATTCATTAGACTATGTTTCGTTAAATCGTAGTTCGTTAGTCTTATTCCGTTAACCTTAATTCAATAGTATAATTATAAATATTCAAAGTAAACTCCCTACTTAAAACCTGTGCCTTGAATTTATTGTGACCTTCATATGAATGTTACAATTATTGTATTAAAACTAATATAAAGCGTTAAGCTTAAAAATGGTATTAAAATAACCCATTACTTAAAATATTAGAAAGTTGAATTAAATAATATATATTTACAATAAAATTGACAATAATTAACCCTAAGATCCGTTAGATTAGTCGTTAAATTTCGTATTTATTTTTATTTATAGTTCGTGTGGATCGTTCGCATCCGGTTCCTTTGACGCTTTCGGTTTATCTTTATTCTTTCGCTTCAAGCTCTAAGGTGAGTTTCTCACAACCCCTTTTTAAACGTTTACATATTTTGGGGTAGCATATGTATCCTATAAAAACTTTAAGTATTTATGATTTCGATTACAAACTACAGTTCATATCATGGACTTGTGTGCTTACTTGCTTATTTGTTTTATACGTGGATTTCAAGTGGTTGCCTCAATAAGTATGATCATACGCCTCCTTTTGCACTCAGGTCCATTTGTATCGACTGAAAAAGGGACCTCATTATCCGAGTACGTTGGTAGCCCCAACTGGAAAGGACCTTCGTTTGTTCTTTACACTCAGGTCCATTGCATCGAGTGTAAAGAACCCTTATGTGCTCATTTCACAACTTCATGGAATTGTATGGTTTTTACGTATTATATCAAACTGTGGGATTCTCACCAACTATGTTCATAGCTGACTTTATTTTATACATATGTTACAGGTGTAAAGATACGAGGATGAAAGTTAGAAGACACGTAGCATGTCTATAGGATATTCAATGAACAACTTAACATTTATTTATTTATTGTTTCAACTTGTATTATTTGATAAACTTATGTTATATGATGATTTTAATGAAATAATGTTATTATGGTCACCTAATAGTGTCACGTGTGTTTAAGCAATCTGTACGTCACACTCAGGCGTTTCCGCTTTAGCCGGGGTGTACATATTGGTATCAGAACCGTGGCTATAAGATATGACATTAGACGCAGTGTTCTAGGTAGCTATAGCTTATTTGTTATTTGCTAGGGTTGCATGATAGAATTATGTGAGCCTTTACTTGATTGTTTAAACGCACTTACTATTATTGGATTACTGTACTACTGATTTCATTAACGACTCATAAACACAAGTACACACACACAAGTCCAAGGCTTAGGCCTAAAATAAGTTTTTCAAAAGAAATTTCAAGCAATTTTCAAATCCGGTGTTCCAATATTTTATCTTCTTAAAGACCATGTCCCTTTTGTGATAAGGATATGGTTACACTCCTTAGGATGTCACACAAGTCATGGTGGTTCATGCGACGTAAGACTTCGACCCTCAATGTTTCACAATGTGTTTTAACTAAAAGTCTGACAAGTCGTGGTGATACACGAATACCTAACTTTCGATTCGATTTGATTTTACATTTTTTTATTTTATTGGAACATACAAGTTATGATGATGATTCATACAACGTATGATTCCGAATACTCAATTGTTTATATTGCAGTTTTAAAAGTCATTGGGTTATGCGAATAGTCGAGTTTCAATTTGTTTTCTGTGTTTATATTCATTGCAATTTCTAAGAGTCATGCTAGTACATAAATTGTTGAATTTCAACCCATTTTCTTAGTTTATAATTTATAAATTCAATTATTATTATAATTTAAAATAAAATTTCGAAAGGTCATGGTGTAACATAAATTCTTTTTCTTTATTTATATATTGATTTACCGTTATGGGTATAAAAATTTAAAATTCGAAAAGTCATGGTGATACATGAATAGTCGGTTTTCAATACTAATTTTCTCGTGCGTTTTAAATTGAATTCGAAAAGTCATGGTGATGCATGAATTATCGATTTTCAATTCATTTTCTTTATATAATTCGTTTATTATAGTTTTAATTGAAAATTCGAAAAGTTACTGTGGTACATAAACACTCGATTTTCAATTCGATTTCATTACTCACATTAGATTTGTATTAATTCCGTCTTTTTATTTCAAAATATAATATATTTTTTTATTCGAAAATTTACGAGATCAGTACTGACTCATTTTGTACTTCGATTCGATTTCAAATTTTGTTTCATTCGATTTTACTTAGTTATTTATTTACATATTTATAGATGGATTCCAATTTTTGGAATCTCTCATGTAACGTTTCTTTTGATTTTGATATGAATTTCATATTTACGTCCAATATATCGTGAATTGTTCACTCCTCATGCCTTCTCGTTCTCCTCGACGTTGCCCTGGAAACTCAACCCACAAAACGATAACCTAAAGCATCGAGTAAACAACCGCCTTGATCCCGACAATGATTTCCACTAACCCCAACAATACATTCAGACCTCAAAGCTATGCCTAAGTCTATTTAAACCCAACATAACTCTTGGATATTCAAACCTAACCCAACACAGATATTTACATAAGAACTCATCACTCCGCTACCGCGACGTCGAAATACTTCAAGCTATGATAATTCTGGTTACCTCATCAACTTTTTCCACGAAACTATACATACTTAACACTACATGTTTATTCTCACGACTTGTTACCCAACCATTTAATTCCCCACCTTATGCCTTACCTCATACTTGCTACTATTGCAGTAACTTATGCACACCCTTTATAAGGCCTAACTTGTTTCCGTCATACCACACCTTACCCCACATCCCTTGACTATTAAAAAGTTTATTTTTTTCCAACATCAATACCTAGTCTTTTCAAACTCATCAACCATTCCTAAATTTTTAAATATATAAATTTTCTTACATAATTTTCCGTGTTTATTTTTTTATGTGAAAAATCAAATCTCGATTATTTTAAATAGTCAATTAACAAATATATATCCATATATATATATATATATATCCATATATATATATATATATATATTGTATAATCAAGCTATTTTTCTAAAATAAATCCCATCTTAACCAAATGGGTTATCCCAATATTATTACTACCCGTACAATCATTTTTATTACTATAATTATTGTTGTTATTATTATCTTTTTAAAAAATTATTATTATTATTATTATTAAAATTATAATTATTGCTATTATTATTACTATTATTATTATTATTCCAAAAAAAAAAAGATCTTTAAAATAAGATTATTATTTCTTTTTGTTACAAACTAATCCTATCACCTTTCACTCAATAACCAACTTCTATATACTTGTTAAATCCGTGAGTCCCGTTAATAAAAATATTATCACTATAACAGTTATAACATTTGACGATCCTCCATAGTGTTTCTATAAGACACAACCCGACAGAAAATCTTTTACACTAAAAGGTCTTATAAAGTTTCGCAAACTTTAATACTTACTAAATGTTTCTTTGCAAATTATTATTATTATTATTATTTTTATTTTTCTTTCCTTCTTGAGTTAATAAAAATCACATTTTTACAATTGATTTTCACAAATTTAAACGAAGCTCAACAATCGCTTCTTTTCCTCTTCCTTTTCAACGCCAACGAGTTTCGAGTTAATAAGTCATACCATCACCCCCATAATAATTTTCATACCGCAATCCATCTTCGAGAAGACAAGTGTCGCAAGCTAACTTTTGAGGTCTTTTCTTTCTTCTTTATGTACATATATTATTATATATATTTTCTGATTGGGCAGTATCGAAATAATTTTAGTTATCGATTTCATTCAAAGGTTATCTACGGAGTTAATATCAAGCGTGATTATTCGTTAACTAGTGAACTATTCCCATTCCTAAATACATCCTGAATCAGTTTACTTTGTTATTTCAATCTCGTGGTCTATAACCGAATTCCCATAAACATAATCGTTTAGTGGAACTTGGTGACTATGAACATGTTTATATACGTGTTGAGTTTATTATTGTTGCATGAATCGTTTTGATTGTGTGATTTGTTCTATTTTTACTCAACATTTTATTTGAACTATTATTTTGTTTCATCAATTTAACCAATGTTTTATCTTGGTCTTGAAATTTCAATTATGTATTCTTGATTTCAATGTTTATCAATTTGAGACTAATGTTTCACTTTGATCTCAAAATTTCAATTATTTATTTTGCGATTATTAATCTCAATGTGGTCTTTATTCAGATTGGTATTTTATTGAAGATTTTTAAGAACTTAATCTACTTTTTAATTTTATTTAAGTTTCGTTTATCTTATTCTCAAACCCAATGCTTTACCGACTTTCGTATATCTATTGTTGGCTCAATGCCACGTTTATTCATTATGTTATTCTCGAATCCAATGTTTCATTTAACTACAAAGATGTTCATGACCCTAATGCTTACATTCATTATTATTTTAAATTACGCTTATTTCGTTTAAACTTCAATTACATCGGTTATTTCGTTTAAACTTCAATGATTCCATTCGTTTTAACCTAACGTTTCGCTTATCATTGACCTCAAGGACTTGGTTATATGTTCTCGTTATTTTTCAATCCTTATAGTTTACTATCCTTGATTTAAAAGCTTTCTTATAAGAATTCATTTTAAAACCCACACAATTCGGGCGGATTATGTGGACCATCCGACGATAAAGATAATTATGGGTCGACACGTAATTATCCAAGTCCTCGCATGGAAGACATAATAAGTCCGGTTGTGTTCAATAACTCGAAACCTGAATGATTTTGAAAGATGGGACAAGTGCATTATGATAAGGCATGGTGGATACGCCACTGGTACATCCTATATATAAGTGTCCTTACCATATTCCCATTTGTGGCGTCTTTTCGGGTCATTCAAAGAGCGACGTTATTGTTTTTGTATAAATATGTATATATAAAATTGTTAAAACTTCTAAACAACTCTTTGCATTAGTTGTTTTATTTATTTTTTTTAAATTATTTTATTTTAATTTCGGGACGAAATTTCAAAAAGTTGTGAATCCTGTAACATTCGTTACTTTTCAAACCTAAAAACCTAACCCATTTTAAATTTTCGGTTTGTTTACATACATACATACATACATACATACATACATACAAATATATATAATATTATAATGATATCTCAAGTTTCATTTCTTATGATTTACGTGACATTTGTTATTTTTATACGTATTCCTTAAGCCAAACAGGGTTTCAATTTTATTCGTATTTAACGTTCATCGTTAATGTTATTCATGAGGATTTTCGTTTATCATACATTCGTTCCTTTTCTTCTTGACCAATTAATGAAAGACTCCGGGATTCAAAGTTATTTAAACTTAATCAATTCGCAAACTATCAGGTGTTATATGTAAATAATTCCAATCATACTTACTTTTAACAAATTTATAAAACTTTCCAAAGTTCAAGGTTTATTTAGCAATTAAACTTTAAATTATGTTCTAATATTATATGAAAATCCAAGGGTTAAACCTGTAAATACTTTAAGTTATATTATTTTAACCCAAACCTTACCCAGCCCCTCCATTATCATCGTTTTTCCGGCCGTTTTTCCGACAGCCCCTCCAGCGACTGGAAAACGTTTCCGGCGAACCCAAAATTGTAAGGCCCCATTCCCGGTAACCCTACTTTGGCGTTGGATTTACTCATAAACACAGTTCTAAAATCATAGTTAATTAAAAACTTTCGCGGAATAGTAAAACATCAACCATTAAATTACAAAACAACAAAATCTTGTCTTCACAAAAGTTGAATTGTTTTAACATAACACCATATTTCATAAAATTTCTTCCCCGAGATGCCAGTCTTCCAGTCCCTACCATGTGCCATCCTCAAGCCAGCTCCTTTAACCTATTTACCTGCATGCATACTAAAAGTCAGCTACGCTGAGTGAGTTCTAGTTAAGCAGGTAACATACATTACATTGATATTCTTACACATGTTTATATATATATCCGAAGACACATATTACGTTCGTTCTTACTTTCATACTTCCATACATTCATATCTTTACTTACCTTCTTTATTTTTATACATATAGAACCGTTCTAGGTTTTAAGGAGCCTTTTGCCTTATGACCTCGCAGATACTATTAGGGTCTGCAACTCTTTACTCTTCGCATATATTATTAGGGTATGCAACCCCGTACTCTTCGCATATAATAGTAGGGTATGCAACCCTGTACTCTTCGCATATATTATTAGGGTATGCAACCTCGTACTCTTCACATATATTATTAGAGTATGCACCCTTTACCCATTCAACCATACCTGTCTCATCAATCATTCATATAATCATCATATAATAATAACATTCAATACATGATCATACACGTATCATAAACTTACCATTCAAGTAAGTGTATTATCTATCACATAGGAGTATGCACACAGCCCCGAAAACATAACGCATAAAAGGGGCTAGAACTCACCTGAAGTCAGTTTCTCTTGCCTTTAATGGTAATGCCCTTCCTTAACTGTGCACGACTAACTGTACAACACATTACGCGTGTTAATTGTCCATTACTACTAATGTGATTTCGCATGGCATGGCAAATCAGGTCTATTTTCTTTAACATGTCCTTCATAAAAAACGCATCAGAAAATGGATTTCATGTAATTTCGCATGGCCATTTCGCTTGGAATTTTGCATGAGAATTTCGCATGAAATTTCCCATGGAATTTCGCATGGAATTTCGCATGGAATTTCGCTTGGAATTTCGCATGGAATTTCGCATGAAAATTTCGCATTGAATTTTGCATGGAATTTCGCTTGGAATTTCACATGAGAATTTCGCTTCACATGAGAATTTCGCTTCGCATGGACCATTTCACTTCGCATGGCTATTTCGCTTCGCATGGACCATTTCGCTTCGCATGGCCATTTCCCTTCGGATGGCATGCGATGTGAAGTACTTAGATTTCGCATGGCATGCAATGCGAAACCCTTTTCGTGCGAAATAGACCTGATTTGCCTTATTTTGTTAATTTAGAGCTATTTTACCCAAGACTCTTCCTTAGAATCCGTCTTAGACCTTTTTATGGGTTTCGGGTTGTACCAACTTTGTATAACCGTGTTTCTCATAGTCTAACCGTCACCTTTTTAGCTTAAAACGCACCCAAGAGGTTATAACTTACCAAGTTTATGTTTTTTTTACATTTTACAGCCCGATCTACCATTCTATCAGTTTGCATGTCGAAACCGACCTAAAACTTAACCTTTTTAACCAAAACCCACCTTCGGTTCTCGGGTTCGGTTCAGATCTGAAACAACTCGAGGACCTGGACGTGATTCTTGATGTTTGATGGCATTCACACACGAGGTTCTTTCTTCTTTTAGCTCGGGATTAGTTTCGGGTGTTAGAGGGAAAGTGTGTGTTTTAGTGTGTGTTATGGTGGAAAGAAATGGTGAAAGGAATGGGAGATGGCTTTATATAGGAGTCTATGGGCCCCACCATCCGCTTCCATACCAACCCAATCCTTAACCAAATACAAACACATACACAATTAAACTAACGACACACCGATAATAATAAAACTTTCTGTTATTTATTGACAGAAATGCGGATGTTACAAAAACCTCAATGAAATGCATAAATTAATCCAATTAAAGCTAGTAATCAACTTAAACCTTAACGACATACGTTAATAATCTATAATATTAAGTTATAACGGCCATAATCAAGGAAATAATCCCATGACTCGCCGGATTATACGTAAAACCCATTAACGACCATTAAACGTCCTACGCTCCAATTAAATCTATAAATAGGACCTAAACCTTCATCTAAACTTGTCCATAGCATCAAACTTCACTAAAACGCACTCAATATTCCCTAATTTGTTCATTCAAATCGTACCCGGCCATGTCCTTGTTCCCCGTCAAAGAAACATCAATCTAGGTAATCTTTATATGTTTTATAATACTTTTTGGCCAATAATTAAAACCCCTAACTTAATCTAATCAAACATAATACGGATTGAGGTAATTGGAAACTAGGGTTCTTGAGGTGGAAGATGAATCTAAGTAATGTATTTAAATTATTTTTTTTCTCATTTTGAAATCAGGTTAGCATCTGGATAAACTGGTAGACTCTTGTGGTTTATAACAAAAGGACCCGGGTTCGAAACCCGGGTCAGGCCATGTTTGGTGTTTTTTTTAAACAGTTTATTTATTCTTTTATAATTAAACTAATCACTTGAAAATGATAATAAACCAAATAAGATTATTATTATTATTTTAAATAAAATTTATTTATAAAACATAAGTTATTATTTTCAACTAAAACCCAACTATCAAATTCGTTAAGACATCAAAACAAACTTATATTTCGTTGCTTTGTTAACTTTAAAATTAGTTAAACCATTAAAATAATAATAATAATAATAATAATAAAAATAATAAGTTTATAAAATCTGTTGCACTTAGTTCATTATCTTCAAAATTCAACCATACTTTGATTCATTAGATTTACATTTACTAAACCATAATTCATTAGACTATGTTTCGTTAAACCGTAGTTCGTTAGTCTTATTCCGTTAACCTTAATTCAATAGTATAATTATAAATATTCAAAGTAAACTCCCTACTTAAAACCTGTGCCTTGAATTTATTGTGACCTTCATATGAATGTTAAAATTATTGTATAAAAACTAATATAAAGCGTTAGGCTTAAAAATGGTATTAAAATAACCCATGACTTAAAATATTAAAAAATTGAATAAAATAATATATATTTACAATAAAATTGACAATAATTAACCCTAATAGATCTGTTAGATTAGCCGTTAAATTTCGTATTTATTTTTATTTATAGTTCGTGCGGATCGTTCGCTCCGGTTCCTTTGACGCTTTCGGTTTTTCTTTATTCTTTCGCTTAAAACTCTAAGGTCAGTTTCTCACAACCCTTTATAAACGTTTACATATATTGGGGTAGCATATATCCTATAAAACCTCAAGTATTTATGATTTCAATTACAAACTACAGTTCATATCATGAACTTGTGTGCTTACTTGCTTATTTGTTTTATACGTGGATTTCAAGTGGTTGCCTCAATAAGTATGATCATACGCCCCCCTTTGCACTCAGGTCCATTTGTATCGACTGGAAAAGGGACCTCATTATCTGAGTACGTTGGTAGCCCCAACTGGAAAGGACCTTCGTTTGTTCTTTACACTTAGATCCATTGCATCGAGTGTAAAGAACCCTTATGTGCTCATTTCACAACTTCATGGAATTGTATGGTTTTTACGTATTATATCAAACTGTGGGATTCTCACCAGCTATGTTCATAGCTGACTTTATTTTATACATATGTTACAGGTGTAAAGATACGAGGATGAAAGTTAGAAGAAACGTAGCATGCCTATAGGATAATCAAAGAACAACTTAACATTTATTTATTTATTGTTTCTACTTGTATTACTTGATAAACTTGTGTTACATGATGATTTAAATGAAATAATGTTATTTTGGTCACCTAATAGTGTCACGTGTGTTTGAGCAATCTATACGTCACACTCAGGGGTTTCCGCTTTAGCCAGGGTGTTACAGACTGGATGGTGGTGTTTCCTGATTAGGTTTAGGTTCGGGTTTGGAGATGGGTTCAGGGGAAGATGATTCAGGTGAAGGAAATTTATATGCTCCATGTTCATGTGAGATGGGTTGGGTAGGTTGAATGGTTTCAGAGGGAGTAGTGTGTTTGATAGGTGAGGTTGGTGGAGTAGAGATATGTGTTTCTTGAACAGGAGATGTCAGTGGAGTTGGGATATGTATATCTTCAGTAGGTTTGGCTGATGGGTACTCAGGTTGTATGGATATGATTGTTTCTTTGATGGGAGACATGGGTGGTGTTTGAATCTGTGTGTCTTGAACGTGTTCAGGTCTAAGTGGATGGGATCAGTGGTAGCAGGGGAGGATGGGATATCATCATGTGCTGGGTCAGAGTCAATTGACTTAGTATCTGCATTATTCACTGTTGGGTCTGGGGAATCTGGTGGAGTAATCTTCTGAATGATGTTGGTGACATTTGACACCACATTTGCGAAAAAGATATCTTCATCTATGGGCTCAGGTGCAATGTTGCTAAGACCTTCAACCGGTTCATTAACTGGATCAGTCTCCTCAACCTCTGGTCCTTGATTTCCCTCTTGATTGTTAGTTTGAATATCAACTCCTACACCAGTAAATACAGACATCTCATTGCCAACCGGGTCAAACACAGGTTCATTCGCCTCAGCATTGCCACCCAAATTTTCTACCACCTCTTCTTAATGAGCAATTAGTTCATTCACAGGCGCATACCAGCACCATCACCTCCATCACCGTGATCATCATTACCAGCATCTTGATCATCATCACCATCATTGTCATCAGCTTCACTGTCATCATCTTCATCATCCATGTTACCTGGAGTTTGAGATACATCAATTGCAACATATGGGAGAAGTCTTGAGATTACAAGACCCTCTCCTTGGAGATAAAGACTGAATGACATGGTGGATCACAAATCTATAGATTAGTGGGAAGCTGCCCTTTTGAATTGACCCTCCTTAACACCCCCTTGGTAACCCATAGTTTCTTGAAAGACTCTCAATAGTCTTGGGGTTGAGTAAGATGGGTGAGCACCAAAATTATCATTCAGGTTCAATGCTGCTTTTATCGACACTTCTGTAATTTCAATATCATGGTTTAGGACAGAGACCTCAATCCTCTCCCCATTAATGTCATCTACATATGTAGCCGAGCCCCAAAAATCTGAAATATGGTTCCTATAAATTATGGGACTCTCAGTTAGAGCAACCCTCAGGTTGGAGTTGTTCAGGAAGTTTATCATAAGCTCCACCTCCCTGTTATCGTCATTAATCGCTAACTGGGCACACATGTTATGCCTCTTTTCAAATGTCATAGCCATTAGTTCTACAAAAGAAAAAGAATCGTCAGTACACATAGAAGCAGAAACAATAATCGAGAGTAGTTAGAGAAGAGTAGCGTCTTCAGTAACCTGTTCCATAGTAATATGCGTACCTGCAAAACCAAGTAAACCATTAGTAAGAAATTCAATTAGAAATCCTAATTTCGAAATCAGTGAGACGATGATTGAGTAGCGATATCTTACCGAAGTCGAAACAGAAGTAATGGCTAATTTCAAAGTATACTCGAGCAGGAATTGAGTAGTCGAGTAAGCAGGGGATGCACGAGCAAGAGATGCTTGTGATTAGGTTTAAGAGAAGGAAGAAGAAATGTGTGAAAAAGTTACTAAGTCCCCCTTTTATACCTAACGTTTGGTTGGTACAGTACAATTTTGTCGTCTAGTGCATGACAGTTGTCTTTAATTCAAATTTTAATGTACCTCCCTTGCTCGAGCATACAGCCAAAATAACAGCTGTCTCCCACTGTACTATAGTACACAATACAACTCATGCTCAACGTACAAAGAATATTGTTCATTTTTGGTTTGCTCGAAGTGAGTATACTCGAGCAGGACTTTATCCTGAGATTCTGTGTTCGAGCACACCCATGCTCGAGTCACTTACCCAAAATCTTTACCAATTAATGTGAAGTCACAGATGCTCAATTATATGGTTGTGCTTGCAAACACACCCTTGCTCGAACACCTTAACATTTTTCAACACTTAGTGGATATGCTCTAGGTACATAAGAAATGTTCAGCTAATTTTTATACTCGAGACATATTCCAAACAGTTTAACTCTCACTCTAACAAGTAAGATGTCCCATTCAGAAGTGAGCTCAAAGTACACTTTAATGCCTAGACGATACTTGAGAACACTTAGTACATAATCAGATTGCATTTGAAAAGACAAATATCACACTCAAACATTGCTTAAAACAGACACATATATCATTTGAAGCATTGTTTATTTAAGCATTAGTCTAAGGTGAATAAGAGATCGAATTCCAGTTAGAAATTCATTTCAAACCTTTTTGGAGAGATCTCAACATGGGATCAAATTGTTCAAAATCTTTCACACCATATCATAGTCAGCCGTATTGTGATCTAAGTCAGGTTGACAATAGGTAGTGGCAAATAGAACGATTATCATAACACTTGTTATATGCTTAAAGTTCAATTAGAGCTTAAGAGAAGAATGGTTACATTTTGGACTTCAGGTTGTCCCTTATCTCTTCTCAAAGCTTATTCAGCTTTCTCCAACCACCCCAATTTTACTTCAACCCCCTGATGCCTTGGTCAAATTTTGTTTTTATGAGCAAGTTATTTAAATATATATATATATATATATATATATATAGATATTAGACTATAAGGTTGAACGTTGGATTTAAATGTCATCCGGACTTATATGTCTTACATTCAGGGTGTTTAGAACTTATTTGAATGCCCCACACTAGTAGTTCCCATAGTGCCCCTTAAGCCATGATATATTATTATTTGGTAACTTAAAATATTTTTGATATTTTGTAGTTGAATTAATTTTCTTTTTCATATTTTTCATTGTTTTTCATTTTCTTTTGACAAGCTTTTATATAGCTATACTTATATATCTGCTTAGATACTTTGTAAATATTTGTGCGACCAAGACACCAACAGGCTTGTGTATGATTGGATAGTTACCTTTCTGCCTATCATTCGGAGAGATATGCAAGGAAACATACCTTGATTTTCAAATGAGTCACCACATCAGACTTAACATATTCATTATGTTTGTATCACGTATGTCACTACACTCATAAGAAGATACCACACACAATATGTCAAAAATTTGTTTTTCTTAAGAAATTCATTTTGCATCTAATTTTGAAACACATTTTGTCACTTAAGCACAAAGGACTAGCAAACAGCACACAAGTTACACACAATATGCAAGATCACTCATATCTGAATGAACTCTTACTTCGAGCACAAAAATATTCTGTCGGGCAAGCTATAGAATTTATCAAGTCAAAACATGTGCTCGACAGACTTAAGTTTGTCAATGCAATAGTTTCAATTGGCTCGAGCATATTTCTTGTGCTCGAAATACATAAGAATTCCAGTCTTTGTGCTCGAGACACAAGAAGTATGCTTGAAGTACAAGTAAAAGTTTCCAACATACTTCCATACTTTAAAAACAGTTAATACATGTCACATGTGCTCGAAATACTTGAAATTTCTCAAGGATGACTGTTTGTTATCGAGGAGCAACAAACACAATCAAACATAGAATTATGCTCGAAAGACTTGAAAAGTTTTCCAAGACAGGTTTCTATGCTCGAGCAGCTGAGACATGTTATCTGTGCTCGAAGTACTTAGAGAAGTCTTCAAGTAGCATTGTTTGTGCTCGAAGAGTAAAAAACACAGTATCAAGCACAGATTCATGCTCGAAATACTTGGATCATACAAATGTATCATGTAAGCACAGATCTAAGGATAGAGAACAAGAACATCAAATAAGTGACAATGTATCATACAAAAAACAGTCACATACATGATTCAAGAAATTAAAATAATCAGTCAAGCATAGTAATAAAATCATGTAAACATTCATAGTGAGAAACATAGATAATCAGCATTTATCATACCTAGGCATTTTAATAGGAAATGAAACCTAGTTTTATCAAATGGTTTGGTGAATAAATCAGCCAGATTATCAGACGTATTTATTCGTTTCATTTCTATTAGGCCTTTTTCATTACAATCCCTAATAAAGTGATGCCTAATCTCAATGTGCTTAGTTTTAGAATGTTGGACTGGATTTTTAACAATGAACATGGCAACAGTCTTGTCAATTAAAATTGGAGTAAGTAAGAAATTCAGACCATAATCCAGCAGTTGATTCTGAATCCATAGAACCTGTGCACATCAAGCGGATGCAACAATGTATTCTGCCTTAGCAGTTGAGATCAACACAGTAGTCTGCTTCTTGCATTGCTAAGACACCAACCTGTTCCCGAGAAACTGGCAGCCTCCTGAAGTTGATTTCCTACTCATGATGCAACCATCATAGTCACTGTCTGTGTAGGCCACCAAGTCAAAAGAAGAGTTCTTTGTATACCAATTCCCCAAATCTGGTTTCCCTTTGAGATATTTAAAGATCCTTATACTGCTAGCATGTGTGAGACATTGGGGTTAGCTTGAAATCTTGCACAGACACACACATCAAACATATATATGGCCTAGATGCTGTAAGATACATCAGTGATCCTATCTTGGCCCTATATTCATGCTGGTCCACTGGCTTTCCCTTCTCATCAAGCACCATCTTCTCATGTGTGTCCATTGGTGTAGACACTGTCTTGAAGTCCTGGCACTTGAACTTGTTAAGAATCTCTTAGACATATTTTGATTGATTAATAAAAATCCCATCATTCTTTTGCTGCACTTGAAGCCCTAGGAAAAAGTTCATTTCTCCCATTGAACTCATCTTGTATTTTGACTTCATTACTTGCTCAAACTCTTTGCACATTTGTTCATTGGTAGAGCCAAAAATGATGTCGTCTACATAGACTTGTACAAGCAACAGATTCTTGTTTCTTCTTTTGTAGAACAGGGTCTTATCAATAGCTCCTCTGCAGAAACCATTGTCTAATAGGTTGTTTGATAGCTCATCATACCATGCTCTTGGAGCTTGGTGAAGTCCATACAAAGCCTTGCTGAGCTTGTACACCTTGTTAGGATGAATTGGATCTTCAAATCTAGGAGGTTGAGTCACGTACTCCTCCTCATCAATCTTTCCATTCAAGAATGCAGATTTCACATCCAATTGATAGACTTTTATATTCATGGATGCTGCATACGCTAGAAAGATCCTGATGGCTTCTAGTCTTGCAACAGGAGCAAACACTTCTTAAAAGTCCACTCCTTCTTCCTGTAAGCATCCAAGAGCCACCAGCCTAGCCTTGTTCTTGATCACAATACCCCTTTCATCTTTCTTGTTTTAGAACACCCATTTGGTTCCAATTGCATACTTGCCTCTGGGTTTTTCTACCAAATCCGAGACATGTAAGTCTCTGAATTGAGCTAACTCCTCCTGCATAGCCTCTACCCAGCTGTTATCTTTCAATGCTTGATTAATGTTCTTAGGTTCAACTTAAGACAGAAAGTAGGCATACAGACAAATGTTTGCTCTTTCAGAGGAACTTCTAATCACTCTCTCATGCAAGTCTCCTATGATGTTCTCTGCATGATGATTTCTCTCAACAGAAGTAGACTGCACAAGTTGTTGTGCTGAAACCTCTGTTTCAAGATTTGTCACGCTCATTTCAGCAGCTTCACACTCAGATCCATCTTGATTCTCATCAGTTGTTTAAGGATTGCAGTTTGCAGATGTTGATGCTTCATTTCTTCCAATTTGGAGAGAGTCAAACAAAGATTGAAACATGTCTTCAAATCCATTTGTCTCTTCAGGTTGACTAGGTTGCTGACTTTGTACTGGTTCACTCTCCATATCACTTGGTCCATCATTAGAAACTTCAACTGCTGCTTCTTGTCCATTTATCTCAACTTCAGCTGCTTCTTGACTGCATCTTTCAAAGGTGAATCCATTTGATTCAGGAGGAATAGATGACCACAGTTTGTCCAGATCAAGTTGTTTTTCTTTTCCTTTGTCTTCAAGACTTGTTCTGTACATGCTGTCATCCATGTCTTCATTATAAATTTTGAAAGACTTAATCATATTTTCCAAATCAAAGAGCCATTTGGGTCCTTCAACATTATTGAAACGGTTTTCATTGAAAATGATGCTAGAGGACTCAATGACTACCATATGCTCTTTGACATAGACTCTTTAAGCCTTTGAATGAGATGAGTAGCCCACAAAGTGAGCATCTACATCCAAAAGGCTTTAGAAACTTCACATAAGGTTTTCTTTTGAAGATAACCTCATATGGAGTCTTATTTTGAGCCTTGTTTAGCAGAACCCTGTTCTGCACATAGCAAGCAGTGTTGATTGCCTCTGCCCAGAATGTAACAGGCAAATTTGCATAAGCAATCATGGTCCATGAAGCTTCGATTAATGTTTTGTTCCTTCTTTCTGCAACACCATTCTGCTCAGGGGTTTGATGTGTTGTAAAACACATGTATTTTCCGCACGTTTTATATTATATTTTATATGTTTTAACTCGTTTTAGATAGGTTTTACGTACATTTATTAATCTTGTAGGTTTTGGGTAAAAGAAAGGTAAAAACCGGGACTTTTCGAGCATTCTATGAGCCTTTTACGCATACAAGTTCAAGACAAAGCTCAAGGCCCGACCCGTATGCATCATGGAGGCCCAAATACTATTATAATATTATAATATAAAAAATTAAAAAACCCTAGAGCTGCTGGACAGCAACAAACAGCAGCAGCAGCAGGGGGGAAAAAAGAAAAAAAAGTTTTTTCGGCTAGGGTTTGAAGGTTGTGGCGGCGAGGGAAGGAAGAAGACACAAAAACCAAGCCTCGGGATTGAATCTCCATCGTTTTTGACAGCAAGAACAGCCCCGGAAACATCCATATCCTTACATCTTTTTCATTGTTCATCAAACTTTATTTTCTTGATCAATTGTTAATTTGTTTTGCAATTGTGTTAGAGATTGAAGTGTTTATGATTATTTTTGATCGTTGGACAATTGTTAAGATGATTGGTATGAGTTTATTAATGGTTTTATTAATTGTTTGCTGCTGTCCAAAAATGATTCTCGGCTAATCTTGTTAGTTCTACCTAGGAATGATGAAAATTGTTAGTGTTTGATAGGTTTCATGGATTGTTTGATTAATATACCTTAATTGTTATTGTAAAGTTAGATTTAGACATGAAATAGGTTGTGTTTAAGGGCTGGAAATTTTGGTGACTTATTGCATAAACCCCGTGTGTTGATTGATTAGTTTTGTATTGATTGATCGGTGCATTGTTTGATTCTAGACTTTGTGTTTAGGGTTTGTTTGCGGTAGGTACCACCGTAGGGTTTTGTTGCATGATTTATTGGATTAAGTACAGCGGTTAGACACCTTCTTTGAGACCGAGAGGTGATAGGAAGTTAGGGTTGTCTCATTACCTTTGCATGCTAGAATAAGGATTGCGCGAGAGCGAGTTCGTTTCTTGTCAGGTTTAGGTGTTTTGAGCGACTAGTCGATCTATTTTGGTTTAAGTTGAAGTGTTCCTCTATCCTTGGTTGTGTAGTATTCATTGCCATTAGGGTCGAGTGTTGGTGAGACCGAGAGGTGACCCTTCATTAGAACACGTTAGCAATTGTTTCTCGGTTTGGTCGTTTTAGGCGATTTTGAGTAGTTTAGGCTTGTTGAGTGAGACCGAGAGGTGATCCAGTGAGCCCGAGCGATCCTTAGTCGTGTCATCTTTAGGGACCGGTGTCTTGAAGTCATTCAATCCATTAGCTTGTTAGGCCTACAATTTGATTCAGACCTAGGTAGACGTTTTTCTCCATCCTAAGTTAACACAGTTAGTTCCCCGTTAAGTTTTCTATTTTTGGTAAGTTTTGTTAGTTAGTCCAGTTAGTTCAGTTAAGTTAAAAGAAATCAAAAATCAATATAATATTATTCTAAGGTAGGTCTTGTTTAGGGTTAGTGATCGTTAGCGTCCTACATGTCTACGTGTTCGATACTCGGACTTCCTATGTCTATACTGCTTGCGATCGGTACACTTGCCGGTTGTGTGTGGTTTTAGGATTTTCGTTTTAATATTAAAGCTTAGTTGTGAGGGTCATTATTATAGGGTTATTAGACACACATCAAGGTTCTAGGTGCAAGGTATTGCTGAAAAATCCCCTTAGAAATGTAGAATTCTTCCATTATTCCATTCTTGAATTCTGTGCCGTTATCACTTCTAATGACCTTTTGTTTTTTATCAAGTAGATTTTCCATTCTGATCACACGTCCCTTGATCAAATCTGTTGTCTCATCTTTTGTCCCCAAGAAGTAAAGCCATGTAAACCTTGAGTAGTCATTTGTGATGACTAGACAGTATCTTTTCTTTTCAATACTTGGAACACTCACAGGACCAAAAAGATCCATGTGGAGCAATTCCAACACCTCATCAATTCTATTAATCTGTTTGCTCTTATGAGAGGATTTGTGCTGTTTACCTTTGAGGCAACATGTGCATTTTTTTTCAAGCTTAAATTCTCATCTGGGAATGCCAACAACATGTTCACCTTTCAATAACTTGTTCATATTCTTCAAATTGACATGACACATCTTCCTATGCCACAACTTTGTCTTGGAGACAAAACATGAACCACCTCTAGATGTAGCAGTGTTCATTCTAAGCTCATAGAGGTTTCCATTCCTTGGAGCCATCATCATGATTATATCAGCTGGAATCACAAATTCAGGCTTTAGGATTAGACAATGTTCATCATTGAAAGCCACTTTGTATCCTTTGTCACAAACTTGAGACATGCTATGTAGATTATATTGTAGTCCTTCAACATGTAGCACATTCTCAAAGGATACCTTGCCATTGGTGAGTGTGCGTCTTCCTACAATTTTCCCTCCATTTTCATCACTCCCAAAAGCAACTGGACCTTCATACTTTCTTTCATAGTTAATGAGTGCTTCCTTGTCACAGGTCATGTGCCGGGAACAACCACTGTCCATATACCATACATCATTGAAATTTATGGACTGTTCCTGCACAAACACACATAAGAGAATCAGTTAGATTCTGATTTGCAACCTGTATCAGCTTGCAAATCAGATTCAATTGGAGAATCATCAGGAGTTGGAAGTGGAATTGGTCGTGGATCTTCGTAGACTATTTCACATTCTTCTTCTGAGTCTGAGTCTGCCCCAACTAACCCAACTAGTGACTTAATGTTGTTACCAATCTGATCAATCACACAGTGTTTCCACTTATTTAACTCCTTCATAGTCTTCCACTGAAACCCTTTTTTTGTTCAAACCCCTGTTTCAACAGAAACTCTTCATCCCCGTTAAGAACACCTGGTTTAATCTTGGCTTTACCCTTATTATTTGATTTTTTGTTCTTCACAGCGTTGTTTGACTCTTGCTCATTCTCCTTAATTTTCAGAATTATCTTGAGCCTCTTCTCTAGGATCTGCTTTCGTTCCTCACTATCAGATGAACTTTTGTTTCCATTCAAGTATTTCTCATACATTTCTTTGTAACTTTTCATATCAAAGCCACTTACCACATCAGGAATCTCAAATCTGTCCTTAACAATCTAGCAAGAATCAGTGTGATGTCCATAGGCATCACATTTCTTGCACCAGACTTTGGCAAAACTTCCCATGTCCTCAAGCAGTTTCATGTCTTTAATTCTATCACCTAGCTTTGGGAAGTCAAAACCTAAGGAGGTTTTTGGACACAAGGTGTTAGAAAAATCCATCTTGATGGGCTTACTGATGTCAATTGTTTGTGGCTACTTTTCCTTTACAAACACAATTTTCTTTAGCTTGATGGAGTTCTTGAAGAGCTTCTTTCTTGTTCTTTTCAATGTCTCCTCATTGGCACATAATCCACATCCCTAATATCAAACAGTTCATGATTAGAGAAAACTAGATAAATTGGTGGGTGGGTTTGATCATATGAAAATTTCTGAGGTACATTATTCCTTTTCTTGACTTTTGATTGAGATTTGGCATAGATGTCGAATACCACATGCTCCTTTTTCATTTGTTCATAATGCTTCCTCATCTTGAGAATCATATTTGGCAATAGTGGAATCTTTTCATCTTTCTTCTTGTTCGATCCCTTCTTTTTCTTCTTGCCTTTTGATGATTTGGTACTTCCACAACTGCAAGTACTTCCATCACTGGAGTAGTCACTCCATTTCTTCTTTGCATCTTCTTTCTTTTCCAGCTCATTCTGTTTTGGTTTCTCATTCTTCTTCATCACAAACTCTCCTTTGTCTTCAACCGTTACCTCTTCATACCTCTTTACAAACTCAGTTCTGTCTTTAAATACATTCTTGAACTGTTTCAAATACTCATTTCTACTTTCCTTGTCTAATTTTAGTGGATAACAGTCACAAAAAGGTGGTGGCACCTTCTTGTACTTCTCTTCGTATGTCATTTTGTCTTCAAATCCAACTATGTTTCTAGTAGATACTAGGTTCTTTAGGATATCCATCAGAATTATTAGTTCAGCATTCTTAAGTTTCTCATCTGCATACATCTTCTTCAATCCCTCAATCTCAACTGTCATTCTTGATTGAGTTATGTATGCTTGCATACGGTCTTCTTCTAGTCCCTTGATTTGGTTTTCATAGGTTGCCTCACTGGTCTCATACACATTCAGAAAAGCTTCTTTTCTCCCACATTCTGACTTCCACTTTCCAATTTCCTGATTAAGCTCATCAATTGTTAATAGAAGATAAGAAATAGAGATATCAGAATGTACCTGTGCATTTGAAGATTTTGGTTTGTCCTGCACCTTGGCCATGAAAGTAACATTTGCATTTTCCATTTCTTCCACATGATTACTCCAATCAAACTCTCCATCTTGAGGTTCCCTAGTGACTGCAACGTTCCCTTGATCTCTAACCTGATTCACAGTGTTTTGATTAACTCTGTTCTGGTTATTATGAACCTATATTTGGTTATTTCTCTGAGCTTGGAAGGGTTGTTGCTGAGGTCTGTTCTGTTGTTGGTAGGGATTTTGATTGGCTAATTGATTTCTCTGATGCTGGAAGTTCTAATTTTGATTATGGTAGAACTGAATTGAACTGGTTTCTCACTTGCTTGGGTTGATTACATTCTCTGGCAAAGTGACCAGGTTGCTGACAATTATAGCAAATTGCCTTTGATTTGTCAAATCCTATTCTATCATTTGGTCCAGAAAAGCTTGTTCTTCCTGTCGTGTTATACAACCTTTTGCTTCTCACCGCAAGCATTGCAGCCTTCCATTTGATGTCCATATCCTCTAATTCATCTGCATCAATTTGCTCAACGTCTTCCTGCACAATGCTAGTGTTGATCAGGTTCTTGGCTACAAAGGCATGATATGTATCAGTGAACATTAAAAACATAGATTGATAGTCTGTTCCATGGCTTGTATTGCTTGGCATGTATGGAGGGTGTCCACTTGCTGATGATATGTTGTCATCTTCTATCATTTGTACCTTAAACCTTGACCGGCTTCCTCCACATACTGATCATGTTTCAGCTAGCTCTTCATTATGAAAGGGTGCAGGTTGTGTTTTCTGGTCCATGTGTATATGAGAGGAACCTTATTTGATTGATATAACATTGCACATACATTATATACACAATAGAATTTTTAGTTTTTTTTAAACTATAAAATGCAGTTCTCTTGGTTTTAGTAACTTAAAAAAAATGTAATTATGATTGACTTTTTTTATGTGATGAATTATACTGAGTATATATGTTTTCTATAACAAGTTATTGAGTCAGATATTCACTAAGGAAGATTGGAATCTTCTCAACTTCCTCAGAAATCAGCTAAGTATGGACTTCAAGCAAGCTTGGACGATTGAGCATGGTTTACTACCTCGAGCAAGGTCTTCAGAACCTTTGGTGGTTAATTCTTCTAAGTGTTAAGGCTTCGAGCAAGCTACACTTCAACGAGCAAGAGTGTTCTTCTATCGAGTATGGATTGCCAATCGAGCAAACAACTTGATCATTCAAGTTATAGCTAAGTGATTCCGAGCACAGGATGTTCAAGCACATGGTGACTACCATGGATGCAATAAGAAGATGTCATATGTTCAAAGCAAGGACGTCGAGCATGGTTCAGTCCCTCGAGCAAGATTTACATCCGAGCATGCTAAAGATTGTTCAATAAGTCTCTTAGACAAGACTAAAGGCATCAAGAAGAATGGAATTGCTCGATGGACTAGTTCGAGCAAAGCATGGATTGGTCAAGAGGAATGAAACTTGCTGGAGGAGGATATCTTCACTAAAGATATTCTAAGTAAAGTATGCAAGAAGACCCTCATAGAGCATACCTAGCATAGTGAGTCTGCTCGAGCAAGATACTTATCATGCTCGAAGACTCTTACACTTGTATTTGTTTTTGTCTTTCATTATGTAATAGATAGGGATTCTAGAAGGAATGTCAGGGTCTATAAATAGGGTCCTAGGTTTCCATTTTAGGGCAATGTTGGCACGCACGGAATACAAAAAACATTCCAACGAATATTCATTTTGTTTCCTCGTACCGCCGCCGCCGCTATTCACGAAACCCTAGACTTTCCTTTACTGTTTCATTGAATGATGTATTAAATATAGTAAGTCTTTGTCTTTGAATCTTTCCTTACTGATTATCATTTAATGTTTCGTTTGTTATTATATCGCGCCTTCACTCCCATACGTTGGGTATCCTGATTCCGTCGGGATATTCAATAGTCCTTTGGGTTATTGATTCGGTGTGTTCTTGTCAACCTTATTAAGGTTTGCACCTGACTCTCGGTTCTGACAAGTGGTATCAGAGCTTTGGAAGCTCGCTGAGGCCACGGGACTGAAGGTTTGTGATAAAGCTTGAAGCTTTACTCATTTTGTCAGCATCAAAGTTCAGATCTGCTGAAATGGAAGACCAGGAAGTTTCAACAAACAAGATTCCAAGACTTCTTGGACAAGAGAACTTCATAAAATGGAAGGTGCTTTTTGAAGCGGCAGTGAACTACAACGACCCGAAACTATGGACTTCTATCACAGAAGGACAGTATGTTCCCTCTACTACTGCAAATAATAGTGCCACTATTGAAATGAAAATAAAGAAAAGAGATGACTATGCTGAAACTAGGTCTATCTTGGGAAATACTGACAATTGTGAATCATCACAAAACTGCAAAGGAGATGTATGATGCATTTATTGACATGTTTGAGGGCAATACTGAATTGAGAGACATTAAAAATGATAGACTGAAGCAACAGTTGGATAAATTCAAGTTCAAAGATGGCGAAATATTGAAGTCTGTGCTGTAGAGATTCATGATCATTGTAAATGAGATTAGGACGATTGACTTGCAAATCTCTGACTTTGACATAAACAAGAAACTGTTATCTTCATTTTATGGTGAATGGTACACATCCAACAAATTTATCACGGAAAAGGCGAATTTTCCCAACTTTAAGTTGGATGATGGGATAGCTTTCCTAAAAGCTGCTGAGCACGAGATGATTGAGAATCACATGATCAGAGAGGATAAGCCCAGCTTTCCAATGACCAATGCTCTTGTAGCACCAATGGGAAATCTCTCTGTCAAGAATCAACAACCAATAATTGAAGAACCAGCTGAAACAAGCTCGGTGTGTGGAGGAAATCAGTCAAGGTTCAATATACAAATGATAGAAGATGAGCCAACTCATCAGCAAGTGGACAACCTCCCTACACGTCAAACAATTCAAGCCATGGAGAAGATTATCAAGCTCTATTTTCTATGTTCACTGACTCATATCATGCTTTTGTGGCCAAGAACCTGATCAACACAAGAATTGTGCAAGAAGATCTTAAGCAGATTAATGCTGATGATTTAGAAGATATGGACATCAAATGGCAGGCTGCCATGCTAGCTGTTAGAAGCAAGAGGTTACACAACAGGACAGGAAGATCAAGTTTCTCTGAACCCAATGAAAGAATAGGGTTTGACAAATCAAAAGCAATTTGCTACAACTGTCAGCAACCTGGTCACTTTGCCGGAGAATGCAATCAGCCCAAGCAAGTGGGAAACCAGGTTAATCAAAATCAGTTCTACCAGAATCAAATCCAAAATTTCCAGCAGCAAAGAAATCAAATGGCCAATTAAAACCCCTACCAACAACAGAACAGACCACAGCAACAACCTTTCCTACCTCAAATAAATAACCAACTATAGATTCATAATAACCAGAACAGAGTTAATCCAAATACTATGAATCAGGTTAGAGACCAAGGGAATGTTGCAGTCACAAGGGAACCTCAAGATGGAGAGTTTGACTGGAGTAATCATGCGGTAGAGATTGAATAAGCAAACGTTGCTTTCATGGCCAAGGTGCAGGACAAAGCAGAATCTTCAAATGCACAGGTACATTCCGATATCTCTATTTCTAATCTTCTCCTAACTATTGATGAACTTAATCAGGAGATTGGAAAGTGGAAGTCAGAATGTGGTAGAAAGGAAGCTTTTCCTAATGTGTATGAGACTAGTGAGGCAACCTATGAGAACCAGATTAAGGGATTAGAAGAAGATTGTATGCAAGCATACAGAACTCAATCAAGAATGACTATTGAGATTGAGGGACTGAAAAAGATTTATGCTGATGAGAAGCTTAAGAATGCTGATTTGATGATTCAAATGGAATTCCTGAAGAATCTGGTATCTACTGGAAACATAGTTGGATATGTGGACAAAACGACTGATGAAGAGAAATACAAGAAGGTGCCACTACCTTTTTTTGACAGTTATCCATTGAGAGTAGACAAATAGAGAAGAAATGAATATCTAAAGCAATTCAAGAATGTCTTTGAAGACAGACCTGAATTTGTGAAACAATATGAAGATGTAATTGTTGACAAAGAGGGAGAGTTTTGTGTGAAACAGACTGAGATGCCAGAGGAGAAGGAAGTAAAAAAGGAAGAAGTAAAGAAGAAATGGAGTGAGTACTCCAGTGAGGGGAGTACATGCAGCTGTGGCAGCACCAAATCATCAAAAGGCAAGAAAAAGAAGACAGTATCAAACAAAAAGAAAGATGAAAAGATTCCAAAATTGTCTAACATAACTCCCAAAATGAAGAAGAACTTTGAGAGAATGAGAAGAGAACATGAGGTGTTTGACATTTGTACCAGGCCTCAATCAGAAGTCAAGAAAAGAAATGATGTACCAAAGAAATCTTCATATGATCAAACCCATCCTCCAATCTATCCAGTTTACTCTAATCATGAACTGTTTGATATTGGGGATGTGGATTATGGTCCAATGAGAAAATATTCAACAGAACAAGAAGGAATCTTTTCAAGAATTCCATCCAAGTTGAAGAAAATTGTGTTTGTAAAAGAAAAGTATCCACAGACCCTTGACATCAGCAAGCCCATTAAGATGGACTTCATCAATTCTTTGTGTCCAAAAACCTCTTTAGGTTTTGACTTCCCAAAGCCAAGTGACAGAATCAAAGACATGAAACTACTTGAAGACATGTGCAGTTTTGCCAATGTTTGGTGCAAGAAGTGTGATGCCTACGAACATCACACTGATGCTTGTTGAATTGTTGAGGATACATTTGAAATTCCTGGTGTGGTGAGTGGTTTTGATATGAAGAGTTATAAAGAAATGTATGAGAAATACTTGAATGGAAACAGAAGTTCATCTGACAGTGAGGAACAAAAGCTGATCCTAGAAAAGAGGCTCAAGACAATTCTGAGAATTATGGAGAATGAACAAGTGTCAAACAAAGCTGTGAAGAACAAAAAGTCAAATGATAAGGAAAAAGCCAAGTTTAGACCGGTGTTCTTAATGGTGATGAGAAGTTCTTGATGAAGCAAGGATTTGAACCAAGAGGGTTTCAGTGGAAGACAAAGAAGGAGTTAAATGAATGGAAAGACTGTGTGATTGATCAGATTGAGAACAACATTAAGTCACCAGTTGTGTCAATTGGGTCAAACTCAGACTCAGATGAAGAATGTGAAGTAGTCTACGAAGATCCACTACCAACTCCACTTCCAACTCCTGATGAATCTCCAATTGAATCTGATTTGCAAACTGATGCAGTTTGTGACTCAGAGTCTAACTGATTCTCTTATGGGTATTTGTGCAGGAACATTCATAAATTACAATGATATATGGTACATGGACAGTGGATGTTCCAGGCAAATGACCTGTGATAGGGAGCTCTAGTCAATTATGAAAGAAAGTATGAAGGTCCAGTTGCCTTTGGGAGTGATGAAAATGGAGGGAAAATTGTTGGACGAGGCACACTCACCAATGACAAGGTATCCTTTGAGAATGTACTACATGTTGAAGGACTGCAATACAATCTACTCAGCATTTCTCAAGTTTGTGATAAAGGGTACAAAGTAGCTTTCAATGATGAACACTATCTAATCCTAAAGCCTGAATTTGTGATTCCAACTGATATGATCATGATGATGGCTCCAAGGAATGGCAACCTCTATGAGCTAATAATGAATACTGCTACATCTAGAAGTGGTTCATGCTTTGTCTCAAAAGCCACTAAAAATGAGACTAAACTGTAGCATAGAAAGATGTGCCATGTCAACTTGAAGAAAATGAACAAATTGGTGAAAGAAGAACATGTTGTTGGACTCCCTATAAGGGAATATAAGCTTGAAGAAAGATGTTCATCATGTCTCAAAGGAAAAAAACATAAATCCTCTAACAAGAGCAAATTGACTAATACAATAGATGAGGTACAAGAACTACTCCACATGGATCTATTTGGTCCTGTGAGTGTTCCAAGTATTGGAAAGAAAAGATACAGTCTAGTTATCACTGATGACTACTCAAGATTCACATGGGTTTACTTCTTAGGAACAAAAGATGAAACACCTGAATTGATCAAAGGATGTGTGATCAGAATGGAAAATCTACTTGAGAAGAAGTTGAAGGTCATTAGAAGTGATAATGGCATAGAATTCAAGAATGGATTAATGGAAGAATTCTGCACTTCTAAGGGGATCTTTCAGCAATATAGTGCTCAAAGAACTCCTGAGCAGAATGGTGTTATAGAAAGAACAAACAGGACATTGATTGAAGCTGCAATAACCATGATTGCTAATGCAAATCTGCCAGTTACATTCTGGGCAGAGACAATCAACACTGCTTGCTATGTGCAAAACAGGGTTCTACTGAACAAGACTCAAAATAAGACTCCATATTAGGTTATTTTCAAAAGAAAACCTTATGTGAAGTTTTTAAAGCCATTTGGATGTAGATGCTCACTTGTAAATACAAAGGACTATCTCAACAAATTCCAGTCAAAATCACTGGAATGCTTCTTTGTGGGCTACTCATTTCATTCAAAGGCTTACAGAGTCTATGTTAAGGAGCATATGGTAATCATTGAATCTTCTGACATTATCTTCAACGAGAACCACTTCAATAATGTTGAAGGACCCAAATGGCTCTTTGATTTGGAAAAGATGATCAAATCTTTCAAGATTTATAATGAAGACTTGGATGACAACAAGTACAGAACAAGTTTTAAAGACAAAGGCAAAAACAAGCAAGTTGCTCCTCTACAGAATGAATTTATTGTAAGTGCACGGATTTGGTGTCCATAGCTGTTCAAATAGGATAGTGGTAGTTTAGTCTTCACACTAATGTATAAAGGCTCATTCGCTAAGCATGTTCAGCGAATGAGGAATCATTCGTTAAAGACTAGGCATATTTGTTAATGTAAGAGCCCATTCGTTACTACAGTGAAACGAATGGAGGCTCATTCATTAAGGTATACCCATTCGCTAAGGGTGTTTAGCGAATCGGCTACAGAAAGACCTTAGTCGTTAACCATGTTAATGAATGAGAGGTCTCATTCGTTACTACAGTTCTAATGAATGAGCCCAACCTATAAATAGGCCTTCCATAGTTAGTTTGCATAGAGATTTGTGCCATATTTATCCCCTGTAACGTTATGCTGCAGGATTTTCTCTAGATCCCTAAAGTATTCATCATCCATGTAATGTATCAATGTTTAACGACATCAAACACGAGCTAAACGTATCGATTTGTGACTACATTCCTGGCTCATAATGACGTGTTTACAATTGGTATCAAAGCCGAAAGTTGCTCGTGATACATAACAGTTCGTGTTCTTCATGTTTTGTTTAATGTATGATCGGATTCGGAAGGATTTCATAGATAATCGATGAAATTGAAGCTTGATTTGTGTATATAAGATGAAACTGAAGCTTCATGTTTGATTTTGATGGTCAATTATGGTATATTGTTGAATCTGCCATTGTTAACCATGGAAAAGGCTTTGAAGTTTCAGACTAAAATTAACATCGATTAAGCATATTTTTGATGGAATTGATGATTGCATCAAGTTCGTAATGCTATTTAGATGCTTCATGATGAATCTGAGATGCTGATTTGAAGATTTCTTGAAGATTTGAATTTTCCGATCATGAAAATTGTTTTTCGGATGAAGATAACTGAATTTTCCGGTGAGATTCGTTTTGCCGACGTCTACAGTAACTACCCAACAACCCATTCATTAATTTAAACTCATTCGTTAACAGAGTGTTAACGAATGAGCCCAATCGTTACAGTGTTTAATGAATGTGAAGATCTTAACGAATCATTCATGTACTGTTCATACGAATGAGTAGGTTTTAACGCATGTGGAGATTCGTTAAGGGGTCTAACGAATGTGATTAACGTATAAGTTCATTCGTTAATGGATTAACGAATGAAACCCATTCGTTCAAGGGTAATGAATGTGGATGGAGACTGGACGAATGTGCTACTGTTATAGCGAATGAAGAGGATGACGTATGAGGATTAAAAAAAAGTATTTTCGGAAAATTTTCTTAAACGAAAATTTTCAGGGATATTTCAAATGTGCGGGATACTCTTCTGGCAAATTTTGGTGATATATTTTCCGGCCGACTTTTCACGCATATCGAGGTTCTAAGGGGAGTTTCGAAGAATTGAAGAGTTTTATTGAAGACCTTGCCGAATTTGTCAAGAAAAGGGGGAAATAAAACTTTCAAAGAGCTTATTTGATTGATATCTTCCTACCTTTGCAAGTGTTTCTAGAAAAATTACTGCAATTCGGGTGGTAATATGTGATTGCAAAGCTATTAAAATTCTGATATTACATTTCTGCCATCATTATCAAGACCTTTTATAGAACTAATCTCCCTGAGTATTTAGCAATTTTATGTTTATATCACTTACTAATCCGTACTTGTTTGTCAAAAGACCTACCAAGACATCAATGCAATTAAGCAAACAGTCTTTTATTACTTACTTTTTATTGGACTTAGGAGAAAAATGACTAATGTACGATCATTTTCCCTTTTTGCTTCAAACTCATATTGAGGAGCATTTTTCAATGTTTTGGAGTTTTTCAATATTTGAATGTTTTTGGAGTTTTTAATTTTTTAATTTTCTCTGTACAAACTGAAAACACAATATTTTTGGATTTTATATTTTCTCCCCCTAAAAACAACAAAAATTGAACTAAAACAAGAAAAACTTAAAAATGATTTAACCAAGCTTTTGAATATCTTTTAAAGTTTTTAAACCATTTATACCCAGTAAATATTTAAAACGTGTTTTATCAAAAGCTTTGGTATAAAGGTCAGCCTTTTGAAAATCCGTGTTAATTTTATCAATAGAAATTAATTTCTTTTCAAAACAATCACGTATAAAGTAATAACGGATTTCAATGTCTTTGGTTTTCGAATGATGAACCGGATTTTTGGTGATAGAAATAGCGGCCGTATTGTCAATAAAGATAGGAGTAGTAAGAAACTTTTCAAACCGTAATACCGCAAATGTTGTTGGATCCAGAGAACATGTGAGCAGCAACTCGAGGCCGCCACATACTTCGCTTCGGCTGTTGAAGTTGAGACCGTCTCTACTTCTTACACTGCCAGGAAATAAGCCGGTTTCCTAAGAACTGACAACCCGCTGTTGTAGATTTCAAATTGATCTTGCATCCTCCATAGTCCGAATCAGTAAAAGCGGTGAGATCAAACTTATCGTCCTTGGGGTACCACAACCCGATGTCGGGATTTCCCCTCAGATAATGTAAGATGCGCTTTACTGCCGCCAGATGAGTCACTCGAGGACTCGATTGGTATCTGGCACACAAGCAAACAGCAAACATGATATCAGGTCGAGATGCAGTCAAATACAAAAGAGATCCGATCATTTCTCGATACAGGGTTGGATCTACGGTATCCTCCAATTCATCCGGTGATAAAGTGTGACCCACGAGAAAAGGTGTCGAAGGAATCTTGCAGTCTGATATCTTGAATCGGCTCAAGACATTGTTTACGTATTTTGTCTGATGGATAAAGATCCCGGAATCAGACTGGTGAACTTGCAATCCTAAGAAAAAGCTCATCTCTCCCATCGAACTCATCTCAAATTTGGTTTGCATCGTCTTCTCGAAATCTTTTCACAGGCTGTCGTTTGTCGAACCGAAAATAATGTCGTCCACATAGATTTGAACGAGGAGCAGATCATCACCAACGTTCTTATAAAACAAAGTACAATCCACAGTTCCCCTCTTGAATCCGCTTTCTATCAAATGGTCAGCCAACGTGCTGTACTACGCTCTCAGGGGCTGGTGTAAACCATAAAGAACCTTGTTTAAAAGTCTGGATCCTCAAAATCGGGAGGCTGCTTCACGTATACTTCCTCATGAATAGCTCCGTTTAAGAACGCCGATTTCACATCCATTTGATAAACCTTAAAATTCTTGTAGGCCGCATAGGCAAGAAAAATACGTATAGCCTCCAGTCGTGCTACATGAGCATATACTTCGGTGTAATTAATGCCTTCTTGTTGATTGTAACCAAGAATGACCAATCGTGCCTTGTTTCTCACGATTACCCCACGATCGTCCTTTTTGCACTTAAAAACCCATTTTGTCATAATCGCCTTTTTCACGATTACCCCACGATCGCCAATTAAGTCCGGCACACCCAGTCTAACAAACTGTTGCAGCTCCTCCTGCATCGCTTCAACCAAAGACGGTTCCTTGAGTGCCATCGTGACACTTGTCGGTTCAATCTGTGATAGGAAGCAGGTGTATCATGCAATACTAAGCATACCCGAAGAGTGCAAATCCGCATAAGCACATACAATCGAATCCTCAGTAGGAGATAAGTTACAGTCAACCATATCATCACCTACATTAGCTAATTGGTGGTGTCTTGTACGAACCCCGTCCTTCACATCACCAATTCTCTGTTCCTGCGGATGACTAGAGTGAATCCTTAAGGAAGGATTAGCAGGTGTAGATACGTTATCACTCATATTGGTGATAGTTTCCTCCGCTGTGTCTAAAGAGACAGTTGGTGGGTCATCAACAATTAGAATTGGCTCGTTTGTTTCTGGAGCTTCATCTAATGGAACCGACGATGAATCAACAAAATCAGCATCATCGGAAGAGTCAAAAACCTCATTTGACGTTTCTGATACATTAGGAGAGTCATCTACATCAACCGAAGAAGACCTTGGAATAGGAAGACATTGTTCTTCCAGATATGATCAAATAACATCTTCAGGTACTTCTTCAACCACAGACGTAAATGAATTAAATAACCCGTCGTAATCGAACATCCAATCGGGACCCATACCAGCTAGAGGAGTAGTATAACTTTGGCAATCAACATGATACCATTCTTCCACACAACCTGAAGAGATATTGAAGATCCGCTTTTTAGGAGATATGTATCCCAAAACGTAACCCTCAAAAGCTTTTTCATCAAACTTTCCAGCATCTCTCTTCAATACAGTACACGGACACCCAAAAGGTTCCAAATACTTTAAGTCCGGTTACGATTGTTCAGAAGCTCGTAACTCGTCTTCTTGAACCTCATTACAGTTAGTACGCGAGTCAGTGTGTAGCACGCTGTATTCACAGCTTCGTTCCAGAATTGAACGGGTAGCTTAGAATCAGCAAGCATCGTTCTCGCAGCTTCAATCAACGTATGATTCTTTCTTTCAGACACGCCATTTTGTTGAGGAACATAAGGCGCACTAAATTCTTGATGGATTCCTTTTTGAATGCAGAAGAAATCCAATACATTATTCTTAAATTCAGTTCCATTATCACTATGAATTCATCTCACTTTCTATTTGTAAAGTGATTCGATCTTTGTGATAAGGTTCTTAATTAAGACGGGCGTCTGATCTTTCGACCCCATAAATAGAACCCATGAGTATCTTGAGAAGTCATTAGTAACCACCAAGCAGTACAGATCACCCGCGATACTAGCACGATTCACTGGACCAAAGAGATCCATATGAAGTCGTTCTAGTGGTGTAGTAATCGAGTTAATTGACTTGCTCGGATGAGACTTCTTCTTTTGTTTCTGTTTCTTGCATGCAACGCAATGATCATTAATCTTGAAGTTCTTAAGAGAAACACCATCCACCAAGTCATTCAAAATGAGAAAATTCATCTTTCGTATGTGAATGTGTCCCATGCGTCGATGCCAAAGAATAGAGTCTTTTTCTATTGCTTTATATACGAAACACGTAGCTGATGGCGAAACACTTACATTACAACTCATGTCTAGTACATAAATATCATTTGATCGAGGTGATCGCATGACAACCATGTCTTCAAGAATCATGTATCCCGGTTGAAGGACAACACATTCCGTATCTGTGAAAATTATGGTAAACTTGTTATCACAGATCTGCGAAACACTCAGCAGATTATGATCCACCTTTTCACAATAATTAACCGTTTCAAACGTCACTTTCCCGTTTGAAACTTCTCCCTCCTTAGCAATCATCCCACCGTTGTTACCAGCAAACGCCACGTAACCTCCTGAAATATCTTTGACTTATTTAGAAGATCCAGGTTGCCGGTGATATGCCGAGAACATCCACTATCCAATATCCACTTGTGAATAATCTCTTCATTAATAATCAAAAACAACCAAACGATTTACAATGAAATGGCAGGTAAGCGTGGAACAAGCTGCGTTGCAATCCCCTTTTGGATTGCAAACCCAACCCGACTGAAAACAAAGTTTTGATTCTTCTGGGCCGACAAATTGCTATGCATGACTTTCTGAACTCTATTTAGAAGGTCCACGGCATCTGGAGCTAAGTAACCAAAAGTGTCAAAGGCAAATGGGATAAACACGTGTTGATTCTCCAAAAAAGCTTTCTCGTGTTTTACAACCTTGCCCGATGCCGCCTTCAAAGGTGCCTGACAGATTACAAACACATTGTCCCTTAGCCCAACAAGAGGGGACACTCCTGTGAGATCCACACTGGCGTGTTTCCCCCCTACCCACCAAAAAAAAGAATATCGGACGGGCGTATCATAGATCTTCCTTCAAGAGGATCCATAAGAAAGTTTACGGGAGCCTCCTTTTTAGCTGAAATTCTGGCCCGTTTAAGAACATCGCATGAACTCTGCACAAAAAGGTAAAGAGATTAGTTCAAAAAGGCAGCCCAAGCCTTAGTCTTGGGCTCTCCCTTTGATACTTTCAGAGAAAAAGATAAATTAACACTAGCATTCGTTACTTGAGAATAGGTGACCCGTTTCTTGGTTTTCTTCTATTAGTAACCATCATGTATTACTCCCGAATCAGTGTTCTTACAAATTAGTTGAGCACAGTCAACGAATTTGTTTGATACATTAAAAGATTCAACCCGAATGACTTTCTTTGGATTGACATTCGAATACATTATAACACACTCATCAATTTGTTTTTCTTTCATATTCTTACTCATTTCAATCTTTCGGTTTGATGACGGCTTGATATCGTCAACCTTTGCTTTACATATCTTTGAAACATGACCCTGTTCACCACATTTAAAGCATAAACGTGTGTCTAACGATTTTTGTGGTGAATCACTTGGTTTGTTTTCATGCACTGATTGAGGAGTATCAATCTCAGATGTTTCAAAAGTTACCTTCTTTGGAACATCATGTTTGAATCCTTTTTTATTTTGATAAAATTTCAAATTGGTAGAATTCGAAGAATCTTCCCTACCGGATGATTTTACAAATTTTATAGGTTTAAACTTGTTACCATTTGTATTTCTTGAACATTCTCAAATTTTGGTTTGATAAATCTTTGTTCAAGCTCAGTAACTTTTGACGTGTCATCTTGAAAGACACTTTCAATCATTTCAGGATTTAGAAGATTCAATGGAACTTCTTTATCCGAAAAAACTTTTG
This sequence comes from Bidens hawaiensis, assembly GCF_021521415.1. Taxonomy (NCBI): domain Eukaryota; kingdom Viridiplantae; phylum Streptophyta; class Magnoliopsida; order Asterales; family Asteraceae; genus Bidens; species Bidens hawaiensis. Next base: position 179,422 of record NW_027505248.1, on the reverse strand, counting down.
ACAATCCTTTTAACTTAAAAATCTTCCCACTTGAAGATTTAGGTTGAGGATTGATGAACCTCATCAACTCCTCATCAGACAGAGAGGGTTTGTCTGATTTAGGTACTTTAGGCGATACCTTAGGTGTTTTTGACGAATCACCTGAAGGCTTTGAACCGTACACAGCTTGTTCAAACTCTTCGGGTTCACATAAGATGTGATTGTTAGTAGGGATGTTTTTGTTTTTGACAATCTCATCTGGTTCAGAAAACTCCGCAACAGAACCATCCAATTCATTTTTGGTAAACACTGATTTACTTTTAACATGAATCGATTCTAGAGTTGGATTTGTTTTTTTCAAAATTATCAGATTCAACAGTAGGCATTTCTGGACATTGTTTCACATCAGGAATGCTACAGTAATCTTCTTTAAAAGGAGGAATCTCGACGTACCCTAAACCCGCTTTCCCATTTTTCTTATGAGAATTGTTTACTTCAATAATCTAATTTAAAAGAAACGAGGAATCTCTAAATTTTCCAAGTTTGTTTTTCAGTTCTAAAACTTCATTTTCTAGGTTTGAAATGCAGCTTCGGAGTCGGAGAATCTCCTTGAAATGTTGCTTAACAACAATTATCTTACATTGAACTTCAGCTTTGAGATCATGATTACTTTCAGACATATTGTTCCAGTAATTTGGATTTTTGTTGGTAGCATTCATTGATCATAAAATGATCTTTTGTGAGAGTAGTGTTCTGATTTAAAGTTGTTTCAAGTTTGATTTTTAGTTTAGCATATTCAGCACATTCAATCACAACTGCTGAAGGTTCAGATACATTAATTGAAGGATTAGGACATACCTCTTCAATTTTTGCCATGCAGGCAAAAGATTCGGTTTGCACAAATGAACTCTGATGAGAATAATTTTCCAAATCTGAGGTGTCGCTTTCTTCATATACATTATCGCTGCTTGCATCTTCAAACTTCTCAATAGGTTCAACAACAGCCAGATTGTCTTGATTACCCAATACACGTTGAGACCAATCTACACCTTCATTTGCGACGAGAGCTTGAGCGTTTGTTGACTTATTCTTGTCACCCTCTGATGAACTCTTCTTGATTTGATCACTTCCCGATGAGTTCTTACCCGGAGTTCTATCAGCATTGCGTGGACCAGGATACTCCTTTCTTGGTTTATCACATTCTTTGGCAAAGTGGCCAAAGTCCCCGCAATTATAACACTTAACCTTCAGTTTACCAAACCCAACTCGCTTGTTAAGAGTAGGAAGGTCATTGCCCATTCGTTGCATAAATCTTTTAACCTTTCTAACAATCATTGCCATATTCCACTTGAGATCCATTAGCTCAAGGTCATCGGGATCAATCTGGTCATAGTGTTCATCGGTTAACTCACTTGTTGCAATCTTGCTGCCAACCAGTTGTTCATATGAAGTCATGAAAGCACATACAAACGCAAATTGCTTTTCAGCTTCTTGAAGATTCACTTTAGGCAACGAACTTGAAGCAATTGTATTTGACCCAGAATTGGCTCCAGTTGCCATGAAGCATACGTTAGGCGAACCAGTTACATTAGCTTACTCTTCTTGTGCTTGAGTGAAAAATGATGTGATTGGAAGTGAACTTGATGAGTTATTTTCCGGCAAAGCACCACTATAAAGAGAAAGATTTTGATTTTGATTATCCTTCAATGAATTTTGGCACTTCAAATCAAATTCTCTTTCCTCTATCTTATTAAGAAATTGCACGGCAGTGAGCTCTGTGTTACGAAAGAAACCATTATCTTTTAACACAAATAGGAAAGTAGAATATGATGAGGACAATGCGTTCTTCAGAGTATCAATTTTGTTGGCTTCAGTAGGCTCAAGATTCACACTTGATATTTCCACAACAAGATGACTAAAACGATTAATCATCTCCTCCACAGTTTCATTCGTCATTAAAATAAAATTTCTAAACTGAAATTTTACGAGAGTTTTCTTACTCTCGAGCGTATTTCCCAAGCTTCTTCTCTTCAGAGTTGTGAACAGAGATGCACAAATCTTAATAGTGCTACATTGGTGAAAGATTTGCTCGGGTAAAGCCATAGTGAGAGTCGAATAAGCCTTTGTCTCACTTTCAAAATCTTTCAGTTCTTGTGCTTCATAATGCTTAAATTTCTTTGGAGTCCAACCCAGATTGTCACTACCTACCAGAGGTGCTGCATAAACATCATCGAGAAACTGTACACTCCTTGGATGTACTGACCCTAAATGAGCACGAAACCTCAGTTCCCACCGAGCAAAATCTGATAGTTTCAGAAGTTTAGGACACTTGTTATGACTACCAATCTCGTTGTCCATTGTCAGAATTTTGTTGCATTAAAGCATTCTGGGATGCTAATGCATAGTACGAAGCATTCTGAGATGCCATGAGATAACAATTTTGAAACTTAGAGGAGTAAACTTGTAAACACTTAAAAGTTATAGTTACTGTTCAAAAGAATTAGAACAATAACATAAATGATATTCGTTAATGTAATATTCGTTAATGATTCAGGCGATGTGAATAGTAACGATTGTGAATAACGAATGTGAAGGTTTAGCGAATGTGACTGGTGAATGTATAGCGAATGAGTATTGACTGAATAATGAATGTCGTTTAAGCAAATGAGAATGACCAATGAATAGCGAATAGGATTAGCGAATGATCAGTTTGATTAACGAATCAATCTTCATCATCTTAGCGAATCAGTATTCAAAAGTTAACGAATCAGTCATCATCTTAACAAATTAGTTATCATGTTCAAACATTTTCAGATCTAAATCCGTACGTGTTCAAAATCCTTGAAACCTATATCAAACTATTCGTAAACCAATTCCGAACTTCCTATTACTAGTCCGCAATTCCAAAACACCACTAAACCACTCAATTAACCAGTCCGTATCTCACTGTTTACTGCCATTAACTATCAATTCAATTTCTATCAATCTGGACTTAATCCGATTCAATCCAAACTCAAATTGAACTCAAATCTTCATATATAATTCCAAATACCTGATTAACACTTCAAACTACTCATAGAACAATTCAATTACAATAAAATGTAATTCTCTATATTATCGGACATAAACGAACTTCGATTTAGATCAATTCATCATCAAACTAATTTAATGAATTACGAATTAATACAATTAAACAACGAAAAACAACAAAGATCAGATCAAATGGCTCTGTTACCACTTGATTGAACCTGTTTGGATCTAGATCTTATGATGACATCGAGTTATTCGTCGATTACGTATACGATTAGTCTGATTACGTTAAGTGTGTGTACTATGTGTGTTGAGAGTGAATTTGGACAGAGTAACGATACTTGAGAGTGAATAATAAGGAGTGTTTTTTTAATCGTTAACTTACAGGGTATATATAAGGGATGAACTCATTCATTCAAATAACCTTAACGAATGGGGCATTTGTTACATTAACGACTAACGAATGAGACAACTCATTCGTTATACATTACATAAAGCGAATGCCCTACATTCGTTATGTCCCATTCGTTAATTAGGGTTAACGAATAGTGAGAATACGTTATAAGAGCCAAGATCTGGTCGCAAATTGATACGTTAACTCATGTTCAATACGTTAAAGGATGATTACATTATGAAGGTTAAGTTACAGAGAAAATTCGGCATGGTAACAGTGGGAGGATAATTTATGGCATAGATCTCTATGCAAACTAACTATGGAAGGCCTATTTATAGGCTGGGTTCACTCGTTAGAACTGTAGAAACGAATGAAACCTCTCATTCGTTAACAAGGTTAAAGAATAAGGTCTTTCCATAGCCCATTCGCTAAATACCCTTAGCGAATGGGTATACCTTAACGAATGAGCCTCCATTCGTTACACTGTAGTAACGAAGGGGCTTTTACATTAAAAAATATGCCTAGTCTTTAACGAATGAGGCCTCATTCGCTAAACATGCTTAGAGAATAAGCCTTTATACATTATTGTGAAGACTAAATTACCACTATCCTATTCGAACAGCTACGAACACCAAATCCGTGTACTTACAGACTCCCCCTTTTCCTTAGCTGTCGAATGCTTTCCAGTACTTTAGCATCTAATACTTTAGTCTTCAATACGTTAACGTCGAATACTTTAGCAACGAATACATTAACGTCGAAGACGTTAACGACGAATAAGTTAAAGTTGAATACTTTAACCGTGAATACTTTAACAGCATATCATCAGCCATTATACCAACCTCCCCCTTGGTTGATGATTCTTGGGCTTTTGCTAACAGATAAAATTTAACTCCTTGTAAGCAAACCAACAACTTGTAGCTACTCGTATCAGATCTCCCCCTCAAATAAGCATCTCCAGGTGATCATTCTGATCATCCAACTGGCATATGATATGGTTCGATCAAACGAATAAATTAGCTGTAAGCCATCGGCTATCTGTCACATCGATAAAGCAAATATATCTGTACGTTTAAACTCTTCACACATCTTCATGAACAACCCGATCATTCAACATCTTTCACATCGGTCTTCACTCTCTCGATAACGTCTATCCAAAATTATCACTCTCAGAAGCTCTTCGATAACCAATACGCTTGGATGCACTAATGCTTTGGGAATATAATTCAAAGTTCCAACCTTCGTTAATCAATCACGAACAATCACATTCTTTAGTCATATAACATGACTCGTATATTCCTCAAAAAGATCACCCCATTCAAGAATTGTCCCCCTAAACAGAAGCAATCCGCCGAATACTCGTAGCCAAGATAGTCAGGATCAAAGTAAATAGAAAGAAGTAATCGGACAGACACTCGTATCCCACATAGTCAGGTTTCAATATTGAATAAATCAATCACCAGTTGAAGAATAATTGCAGTCTCGAACTTAGTCAAACGTAGCTTTTCAATCATTTATTACCACCCGAATTGAAGTAATTTTTCAAGAAACACTTGCAAGGATAGGAAGATAACGATCAAATAAGCTCTTTGAAAGTTTTATCTCCCCCTTTTCTTGACAAATTAGGCAAGGTCTTGAACAAATCTAGTAAAATCTACAATAAATGCGTCTTTAACTTAATCGAACACTCCTACTCGTTCCCTCGATATGCGTGAAAATTCGGCCGGAAAATATATCACAAAATTTTGCCAGAAGAGCGTCCTGTACATTTGAAATATCCCTGAAAATTTTCGTTTATGAAAATTTTCCAAAAATACTTTTTTTTTAATCCTCAAACGTTATCTACTCACATTCGTTTGAACAGTATACAACGAATGGCATCTTGTCCACATTCGTTACTCATGAACAAATTACTCACATTCGTTATAAATAACCAAACCTTCCACATTCGTTAAGTGTTGAACGAATAGGAACACATTCGTTAGCACACATTCGTTATGGAACTGACGGATGTCAGAAAAAAAATAACGAATGAGCATTGACAGCGAATGAGTCCATCTCCGTAGCGAATAAGCACATAACGAATGTATCTCACATTCGTTAAACCTTTTAACGAATGAGCTCATTCATTAAAGCTTTTAACGAATGAGCTCATTCGTTAAAATTCCGTAACGAATGAGTTTAAATTTAACGAATGAACCGTTAGCGGTTACGGTAGTTGTAAAACCGATTTTCACCAGAAAAAACTGTTACGATCGCCGAAAAACACAAATCTTCAAGCTTCTTCAATGGCAGAATCATTATAACTTCATAATTAATCATCAAAATGTATCAATAAGCTCGGATTTCTATCAGGAGCCAGAATATATCATTCATTTCATCAATTATCCACTAATTCCGTCCAATCAAATCAAATCTATACTTTAAACATCCATGGCGAATTCTTCAATTCACCATTATCAAACACCATATTTCACACGAGGATGCGGATTTACACCAGGAACATGAATCTGTAATCAATTTCATCATTCATCCCGTAAATCTGCCTAAATCCATTAAACAGTGAATTCACCCGAAGAACATAAACGAACGTATCACGAGTAACCTCCGGCTCTGATACCAGTTGAGAATACGTTATAAGAGCCAAGATTTGGTTGTAAATCGATACGTTTAACTCATTTAAGGTGAATCGATCATTCACATTCTTGAATCACATTCACAATTGTTAAAACCTTATTATGAGCCAAGAAACTAGTCGCAAATCGATACCTTTAGCTTGTGTTTGATACGTTAAACATTGATACATTACATGGATGATGAATACATTAGGGATCTAGAGAGAATCCGACAGCATAATGTTACAAGGGATAAATACGGCACAAATCTCTATGCAAACTAACTATGGAAGGCCTATTTATAGGCTGGGATCATTTGTTAGAACTGTAGTAACAAATAAGGTCTTTCCATAGCCCATTCGCTAAACACCCTTAGCGAATGGGTATACCTTAACAAATGAGCCTCCATTCGTTACACTGTAGTAACGAATAGGCTCTTACATTAACAAATATGCCTAGTTTTTAACGAATGAGGCCTCATTCGCTAAACATGCTTAGCGAATGAGCCTTTATACATTAGTGTGCAGACTAAACTACAACTATCCTATTCGAACAGCTGCGGACACCAAATCCGTGCACTTACAGACTCCCCGTTTTCCGTAGCTGTCGAATGCTTTCCAATACTTTAGCATACGTCGAATACTTCAACGACGAATACTTTAACAACAAACACGTTAAAGTTGTATACTTTAACCTTGAATAATTTATCTGCATATCATCAGCCGTACAGCAAACCTCCCCCTTGGCTGATGATTCTCGGGCTTGTGCAATCAGATAAAATATAACTCTTTGTAAGCAAACCACCTACTTGTAACTACTCGTACCCGATCTCCCCCTCAAATCAGCATGTCCAGGTGATCATCCCGATCATCCAACTGGCATATAATATGGTTTAATCAAACGAGTCAATCAGCAGCAAGTCATCAGCTATCTGTCGCACTTGGTAAAGTAAAAATGTCTTTACGTTTAACCTCGTTACACATCTTCAATAACAACCCGATCATTCAATATCTTTCACATTGGTCTTCACTCTCTCGATAACGTCTATCCCAAATCATCACTCTTTGAAGCTCTTCGGCACCCAATACGCTTGGATGCGCTATTGTTTTGGGCATATGTTTCAGGGTTCCAACCTTCGTTAATCAATCCCAAACGATCACATTTTTCAATCAGATGACAAGACTCGTATATTCCTCAACAAGATCAACCCATTCAAGAATTTTCCCCCTAAACAGAAGCAATCCGCCGAATACTCGTAGCCAACATAGTCAGGATCAAAGTCCCTCCGAAAGAAGTAATCGGACAGACACTCGTATCCTACATAGTCAGGTTTCAATCTTGAACAAACCAATCCACGATCGAAGAACAAACACAGTCTTGAACTCAGTCAAATGTAGCTTTTCAATCACGTATTACCACTCGAATTGTAGTAATTTTTCAAGAAACACTTGCGAAGGTAGGAAGATATCAATCGAATAAGCTCTTTGAAAGTTTTTTCTCCCCCTTTTCTTGACAAATTTGGCAAGGTCTTGAACTATTCTTTGAAACTCTTCAATAAAACTCTTGTTAACTTAGTCGGTTACTCCCCCTCGGCCCCTCGATATGCGTGAAACATCAGCCAGAAAATATATTGTTGAGTCAGATTTTTGATAAGGAAGATTGGAATCTTCTCAACCTCCTCAGAAAACGGCTAAGTATGGACTTCGAGCAAGCCTAGACGATCGAGCATGGTTTTACTACTTCGAGCAAGATCTTCAGAACCTTAAATGGTCAATTCTTCTAAGTCTTAAGGCTTCGAGCAAGCTACACTTCAACAAGCAAGAGTATTCTTCTATCGAGCATGGATTGCCAATCTAGCAAACAGCTTGATCATACAAGTTTTAACCAAGTTTTACGAGTACAGGATGATCGATCACATGGGGACAAGCATGGATGCAATAAGAAGATGTCACGTGATCAAAGAAAGGACTTCGAGCACAGTTCAGTTCCCTGAGCAAAATTTACATCCGAGCATGCTAAAGATTGCTGAATAAGAAGACTGAAGACATCAAGAAGAATGAAGTTGCTCGATAGACTAGTTCGAGCAAAGCATGGACTAGTCAAGAGGAATGAAGCTCGCTGGAAGAGAATATCTTCACTGAATATATTCTAAGTAAAGTATACTCGAGGGCATTCATCGAGCATACCTAGCATAGTAAATCTGCTCGAGCAAGATTGTTACCTTGCTTGAGGACTCAACACTTGTATTATTTTGTATTTCATTATGTAATGATTAGGAACTTCTAGAAGGAACGTCAGGGTCTATAAATAGGATCCTAGGTTTCCATTTAGGGCACGGAGACGGATTCGGATAAGGTTGGCACACACGGAGTACGTGAAACATTCTAAAGGAATATTCTATTTGTTTTCCTCGTACAGCCGCTGCCGCCGTCACGCACGAAACCCTAGACGTTCCTTTCACTGTTTCATTAATGACTCATTTAATGCAGTGAATCTTTGTCTATGAATGTGCTCTTATTGATTATTTATTATCATTTCGTGTTTGTTATTTTAACTCATTCGTTCCCACTTGTTGGATATCCTGATTCCACCAGGATATTCAAAAGGCCTTCGGGTAAAAGAGTCGGTGTGTTCTTGTCAACCTTTCTAAAGTTTCACCCAACTCACGGTCCTGACAAGTGGTATCAGAGCCTTGGAAGCTCGCTGAAGGCCACGGGATAGAAGGTTTGAGAAAAAGCTTGAAGCTTTACTCTATTTCACTACTACAAACTCTAGATCTGCTGAAATGGAAGACCAAGAAGTCTCCACCAACAAGATTTCAAGATTGCTTGGACAAGAAAACTTCATCAAATGGAAGGTGCTCTTCGAAGCAGCTGTAAACTACAATGACCCAGAGCTTTAGACTTTCATCACTGAAGGAAACTATGTTCCTTCAACAGCTCCGAACAACAATGCCACCGTTGAGCTAAAAATGAAGAAACGGGACGATAAGGCTTTGTCTATGCAAAAGTTAGGTCTTTCTTGGGAAATCTTGACAACTGTTAATCACCACAACACTACAATGGGTATGTTTGATGCGGTCATCGACATGTTTGAAGGAAATACTGAACTAAGAGATATCAAGAAAGATAGACTGAAGCAACAGCTAGACAGGTTCAAGTTTAAAGACGGAGAGAGATTAAAATCAGTATTGTAGAGGTTTATAATGATTGTAAACGACATAAGAACAACAGATTTGCAGATCTCTGACTTTGATCTGAACAAAAAGCTTTTGTCATCCTTGTCCGGTGAATGGTACACTACCAGCAAGTTTATTAAGGAGAAGGTCAGTTTCCCCAATTTTAAGCTGGATGATGTGATTGCATTTCTTAAAGCTGCAGAACAAGAGATGATCGAAAATCATATGATTAGAGAGGACAAGCCATGTCAACTGAACAATGCTCCTGTAGCACCAATTGGCAATCTCTCAATCAAAAACCAGCAGCCTATTATTGAAGAGCCATCAGAAACAAGTTCAACATGTAGCGGCTAGTCAAGGTTTAATGTTCAGCTGATTGAAGATGATACTACCTCTACAGCAAATGGGCAGTCAACATTTATGCAGAACAACAATACTCAAGGAACAGACTATCAAGCATTGTTCTCTATGTTTACTTAGTCATACCATGCCTTTGTCGCCAAGAACCTGATGAACATAAGTATTGTGCAGGAGGATCTTGAACAAATCGATGCTGATGACTTGGAAGACATGGATATAAAGTGGCAGGCAGCTATGTTAGAAGTGAGGAGCAAAAGGTTGTATAACAGAACTGGAAGAACTATCTTTAATGGACTAAATGAAAGAATTGGTTTTGACAAATCAAAGGCCATCTATTATAATTGTTAACAACCAGGACGTTTTGCTAGAGAGTGCAACATGCCAAAGCAAGGTGGTAATCAAGTGAATCAGAACCAATTCTATCAAAACCAGAATCAGAATTTCCAGCACCAGAGAACTCAGATCACCAACCAAAACCCCTATCAAAATCCAAACAGACCCCGGCAACAAACCTTTCAACCCCAAAGAAACAACCAAATGCCTGTTCACAATAATCAGAACAGAACAAATCAGAGTAATGTGAACCAGCTGAGAGATCAAGGAAATGTTGCAGTAACCATGGCGCCACAGGATGGGAAATTTGATTGGAGAAACCATGCAGCCGAGATTGAGAAGGAAAATGTTGCTTTTATGGCAAAAGTGCAGGACAAGACTAAATCTTCAAATGCACTAGAATAGTCCTTGAACAGTAATGACTTATAGTACATGGACAGAGGATGTTCTAGGAACATGACCTGTGATAAAAGTGCACTAATCAATTATAAAAGAAAATATGAAGGGACAGTTGCTTTTAGAAGTGATGAAAATGGAGGGAAGATAGTTGGAAGAGGAACACTCACAAATGGAAAAGTATCCTTTGAGAACGTGCTGCATGTTGAAGGACTACAATACAACCTACTTAGCATCTCTCAAGTTTGTGATAAAGGGTGCAAGGTAGCCTTCAATGATGAACACTGCCAAATTTTGAAGCCTGAGTTTGTGATTCCAACTGAGATGATCATGATGATGGCTCCAAGAAATGGCAACCTTTATGAGCTAAGAATTAACACTGCTACATCTAGAGGTGGTTCATGTTTTGTTTCCAAAGCCACTGAAAATGAGACCAAACTATGGCATAGGAAGATGTGTCATGTAAATTTGAAGAACATGAACAAGCTAGTGAAAGGTGAACATGTGGTTGGCCTTCCCACAAGAGAGTTCAATCTTGAAGAAAAATGCACATCTTGCCTCAATGGGAAACAACACGAATCCTCACATAAGAGCAAAATGATAAACACCATTGATGAGGTCTTGGAACTGTTACACATGAATCTATTTGGTCCTGTAAGTGTTCCAAGTATTGGAAAGAAGAGATATTGCCTTGTGATCACTGGTGATTATTCAAGGTTTACTTGGGTATACTTCATGGGCAGCAAGTATGAAACCCTAGATTTGATCAGAACCTATGTGCTGAAAATTGAAAATCAACTTGAAAGAAAAGTTAAGGTCATTAGAAGTGACAATGGGACAGAATTCAAGAATGGAATTATGGATGAATTCTGCACTTCTGAGGGGATCTTTCAACAATACAGTGCACCTAGAACTCTTGAATAGAATGGTGTTGCAGAAAGAAGAAACAGAACATTGATTGAAGCTGCAAGGACCATGATTGCTGATGCAAATCTATCAGTCACTTTTTGGGCAGAAGCAATCAACACTGCATGTTATGTGCAGAACAGGGATCTACTAAACAAAGCTCAAAACAAGACTCCATATGAGGTTATCTTCAAGAGAAAACCCTATGTGAATTTATTGAAGCCTTTTGGATGTAGATGCTCACTGCTGAATACAAGATTGGTGACTCTAGGATGCTTACAGAAAGGAGTGGACTTTGAAGAGGTTTTTGCTCCAGTTGCACGACTAGAGGCTATCAGGATCTTTCTTGCATATGCAGCATCAATGTACATTAAAGTCTATCAACTTGATGTAAAATCTGCATTTTTAAATGGAAAGATTGATAAAGAAGTTTATGTCACTCAACCTCAAGGATTTGAAGATCCACTACATCCCAACAAGGTTTACAAGCTCAGCAAAGCACTTTATGGACTGCATCAAGCACCAAGAGCCTGGTATGATGAGCTGTCAAACCATTTGTTGGAAAATGGCTTCTGCAACGGAGCCATTGACAAGACTCTATTCTACAAAAGGAGGAACAAGGATCTGCTGCAGCTGCAAGTGTATGTAGATGACATTATCTTTGGCTCTACAAATGAACAAATGTGCAAAGATTTTGAGCAAGTGATGAAGTCCAAGTACAAAATGAGCTCAATGGGGGAAATGAATTTCTTCCTTGGACTTCACGTGCAACAGAAAGCTGATGGAATATTCATTAATCAATCAAAGTATATACAAGAGATTCTTAACAAATTCAAGTGCCAACACTTCAAGATAGTGTCTACACCAATGGACACACATGAGAAAATGGTACCTGATGAAAAGGGGGAGCCGGTGGACTAGCATGAATATAGGGCCAAGATAGGATCACTGATGTATCTCACAGCATCTAGGCCAGATATTATGTTTGGTGTGTGTGTCTGTGCCAGATTCCAAGATAACCCTAAGGTCTCACATATACTAGCAGTTAAGAGGATCTTCAGATATCTAAAGGGAAAACCAGATTTGGGGATTTGGTAGCCAAAGAACCCTTCATTTGACTTGATGGCCTACACAGATAGTGACTATGATGGTTGCAACATGAGTAGAAAATCAACCTCTGGAAGATGCCAGTTTCTAGGGAATAGGCTGGTGTCTTGGCAATGCAAGAAGCAAACTACAGTGTCTATCTCTACTCCTAAAGCTGAGTACATTCCTGCTTCTGCCTGCTGTGCACAGGTTCTGTGGATTCAAAATCAACTGCTGGATTATGGTCTGAATTTCTTACTTACACCTATTTTAATTGATAATACTACTGCTATGTTTATTGTTAAGAATTCAGTCCAACATTCTAAGACTAATCGCATTGAAATTAGACATCATTTCAATAGGGACTGCCAGGAAAAAGGTTTAATACAAATGAAAAGGGTAGACACATCTGATAATTTGGCTGATTTGCTCACTAGACCTTTAGATAAAACCATGTTTCATTTTCTGTTAAAATGCCTAGGAATGATAAATGCTGATGAAGTTTGATTTAGGATGTATGCTTAAGTGAGGTGCTTACTGATTATCCGTGTCACTCACTTTAAATGTTTGCATGATGATTTGCTATGCTTAACTGATTACTCAAATTGCATAAATCATGTATGTGACTGTCTTTGTGTGGAAATTTTGTTAAAACTGCTAATTACAGCTTTTGGTACTTTGATCTGTGTTTGCATGATGTATTTCTGTGATTCTAAGTACTTCGAGCATGAATATGTGCTTGATATTGTGCTTGTTGCTCTTCGAGCACAAGCAAAGGCTCTTGTAAGACTATTCTAAGTCCTTCGAGCACAAATGTCATAGCTCAGCTGCTCGAGCACAGAATTTGGACTTGAAAACTTTTCCGAGTATTTCGAGCATAACTCTGTGTTGTATGATGTGTTTAATGCTCTTCGAGCACAAACAAACCATACTTGAGGTTTCTCAAGTAACTCGAGCACAAATTTTGTGTTGCTTGTGGTCGAGCATGGACATGTGTTGTGGAAAACTTTCAAGTATTTCAAGCACAGGTATACTGCTCGAGCACTCAGCTAAGTCCTTCGAGCACATGCACTGAAATGATCAACTTTAAGTTTGCTCGACTGACTTTCGAGTATGCTCGATGAACTTCTGAGCATGCTCGACAGACTCATGTGATTATCTGAATGATTTCTACTGTATGGATGAATGTGCTTGATAATGTGATAGTGTATGCTTGTTAAAAGTGCTTAAATGACAACTCTGTTTTTAAAATCAATGTTTTTCAATTGAACTTTCAAAAGGAAATGGTTTTTAAAATGGTAAATGTTTCTGACTAAGCAACACTGTTTTCGGTGATATTTCATAAGAGAAATGATAATATTATCCAAGTTCCCAGCTTCAAAGAAGCTAGAAATTGTTTTTTGTGGAGATTGAATCCAACCTAAAATGGGAAATGATAGTATATTGTCTAATCTCCTAACCCATAGATTGAAAGCTTAAAAGATTTCTGTTCAGCATATTGACAATTCGTGTGGTATCTTCTCATGAGTGTAGATACAAACCTAATAATTGTGCTAAGTTTGATGTGGTGATTCATCCAAATACCATGGTATGTTTCCTTACACATCTCTCCGTATGATAGGCAGAAAGGCGATTACCCAATCATACACGAGCCCGATGCTGTCTTGGTCTCTCAAAATCAAATTTATAAAAATATATGAGTATCAAAAGAGTTATATGCAGTTGAAAGTCTATCAATGTTAAATGAAGCATAAAGAAAAATATTGAAAAGAAAATTAGAATATTGCTTCAAAAATATTATTAAGAATAAATAAAATATCATGACTTTAAGGTGCACCAAGGGAACTACAGAAGTGGGGCATTCAAATAAGTCCTAAACACTCTAAATGTAAGACATGTAAGTCTGGATGGCTTGTAAGTCCAACGTTCAACCTTGAAGTCGGATATATATATATATATATATATATATATATATATATGACTGCTCAAATAAATAAATATTTTGACCAAGGCATCAAGGGTTGAAGTAAAATTAGGGTGATTGGAGAAATCTAAATAAACTTTGAGAAGAGATAAGGAAAAACCTGAAGTCCGAAGTGTAACCATTCCAACTCAATCTCTTAATTGAATCTTAAGCATATCACGAAAGTTATAAGAATCATGTTAAGTGCTTCACCTAGTGTCAACCTGACTTAAATCATAATAAGGCTGAAAATGAAATGGTGTGACAGTAATGAGATAATCTGATCCCACGTTGAGATCTTTCCAAATGAATTAAAATAAATTTTGAACTGGATTTTGATCTCTTATTTCACCTTAAAATAAATTGTTTAGGTCAGCTAATCAAGTTGAAATGATCATTTATAATTCGAGCATACAAATGAAATGAAAATTTGCTATCAAGTGTTTCGAGCATGCATCTTACCTTCAAGCATACTAATGATATGAAAATTTGCTATCAAGTGTTTCGAGCATGCATCTTACCTTCGAGCATACTAATGACATGAAAATTTGCTGTCAAGTGTTTTGAGCATGCATCTTACTTACGAGCACCTGCTATGATGTGAAAATGGATGTTATGTGTTTCGAGTATGATTGCATGATAAATTGTAAGACCTAAGTCTTCGAGCATAGAAGTATGCTAGGTGTTTCGGTATGAAAGAGCTTAAGGAAATGGATTATTTTGTTAAGTAGTCCAAGCAAACTTGTGTGATAGACGCTTAGGTTGTGCGTTCGAGTACAGGCATAGGAAAGATTCAATCTGCTAAGGCTTTCAAGCATAAGGGTACATTGAGCACATTGAGCTATAGCAATATAAGTGAGTCGAGCAAAGGTTACAACACTATTAAGAATGCATCTCGAGCATAGGATACAGTCATGATAGATTTCTAAGTATCTCGAGCATGATGCATAGTTGAATAGTGTTAGATTGCAGGTGTGACTCAGGGTTACATATTTGAGTAAGATTTTGCTAAGTACGATCGAGCACACTAACCCTAGAGTATGACTCAAGACTCAAGCAAGTTATAATCAAACATCCGGCTAAGGCATCAAGCACAAGTCTATTCGAGCACATTGCATCGAGTATACTCGTACTCGAGCATCATTTAAGTACTATGAGAAAGGGTTGTACAATGTACTTGAGTACAGTGGGAGACAGCTGTTGCTTTGGCTGTATGCTCAAGAAAGGGAGGCACATTAAATTTGAAATTAAATGACAACTGTCGTGTTCTAGACGACAAATTGAGGTACTGTACCACCCAAACGTTATGTATAAAAGGGGGACTTAGAAACCTTTTTACATATTTCTTCCTTTTTCTTTTAAACCTAAACACAAAACCCTCTTGCTCGTGTCATCTTCCGCTTGCTCGATTACTCTAATACTTGCTCAATTTTACTTCGAATACTGCCATTAGCTCTGTTTTGACTTCGGTAAGACATCGTAATTCGATAATCGTCACACCGATTTTGGAATTAGGGTTTCTAATTGAACTACTAACTAACTGTTTAATTGTTCTTGCAGGTACGCATATTACTACAGAACAGGTTAATTGAAGACGCCATTAATCATCTACCTATCCTCATATATTAGTTTTGCAACTTTGTGTACTGATACATTCTCTTATTTTGCAGAACTGATGGCCTATAAATTCGAGAAGAGGCACAATATGTGAGCTCAATGATGACAATCAAGAATTGGAGCTGATGATAAACTTTCTAAGGAACTCTAACTTGAGAGTAGCTCTTACTGAAAGCCCCACAATTTACAGAAATCATATTGCAGATTTTTGGGGCTCGGCTACGTATGTAAATGATGTTAACGGGGAAAGGATTGAGGCATCGGTCCTAAATAATGATATTGAGATACAAAAGCATCAATACGAGGTGCTTTGGACCTAAACAACAATTTTAATGCTCAGCCATCCTACTCTGTTCCCAGATTATTGAGAGTCTTTCAGGAGACTATGGGATACCAAGGAGGAGTGAAGAAGGGCCAGTTCCAGAAAGGAAGTTTTCCACTAATCTACCATTTCCTGATACATCATGTCATCCAGTCCTTATCTCCTAAGAGAGGGACTTGGACATTATTAAGCAGAGAGCTAGGGACTTTCACTGTAGTGATTTTATACCAGTAGCCTTTCAACATTTCAAGATTTATCTTTCAAGGGTTGGTATCAAATGCAGAGAAGCAAGTCAATCAGTAATTTCTTATGTATCCTAGGTTTCTACAGATTTTGATAAACAGAGAATTGCCTGATCTTCAAAGAATGGGAGAGGTTTTGAGACTGCAGGACCCCAACATATGCAAAAGAATGAAAGATGCTCAGAGCAACTTTGTTGACAATGATGACTGGGATGTTCTCACTTGGTTGCTTGTACCAACACTAGGTGCTATTAATGTGCCTCGCACACCCAGTAATAGAGATGATGAAGAGGATAATGATATCAATGATGATGATCAAAATGATGATGGGGACAATGGTCCAGAAGGTGGAAATGCCATGGTTATTGGTGGTAATGATGATGCACAGGAGTTTATTGAGGGAAATGTACAAATGATTGAACAATCTAATCAGACAGGAGATGTTGCAGGTTTGGAGGTACATGAAGAGACAAATGAACCAGTTGTGGATCCAATCAATGAAGCTATAGAGCCAATGGATGATGATGTATTTGTAGCAAATGTTATATCAGATGTTGCTGATACCATTGAGAAGATTACTCCACCAGATTCACCACCACCTGAAGTCTACTATGATGACACAGACTCCATTGAACTTAATGTTGTAGATGACAATGTTTCTTCCTTACCAGCCACAACTAAACCAGCCATCTCAGACTCTTAACCAATCAATGACCCGCATATTCCATCACCACCAACATCACCACTTACTGAACCTATCATCACAACACTTGTTTCCCAACCTGGTCAAGATATACCTCTTTAAACGCCACCATCCTCTCCATTAAAAGAAACACATGCCACCACCACTACCCAGCCATCACAACCACTTCCCAAAGAATCTGAACCTTATAAAGTTCCATCTCCAGAGACAGTTGAGTCTGAACCATGGTCTAAACCTACACCAAAGCCAAATCAAGAAACTCCACCCTCAAGCCCTAATCTTTATGATATTGTTTGTGAGAATGCCAACCTTGAAATTGAAAACATCATGTTGAGAGAACAGAATGCCATATTAGCTACAAGGAACTCGGTATTGGAGGCTGCATTGAATGAAGCTTTGTTAAAGATTTGAACCCTGGAAGGGCAGTCTGAGGTTAAGAAGACCTCAGATGCACCAAAACAGGGGGAGAAAACTGAAGGTGCAAAGAGGTTAAAGGTGATTGGAGAGTTATATGAAAGTTCTGATAAGGAAGTTGTGGAAGTTGGACCATCAAATGCTTTAAACATGATAAATCAAGCATATGATGATGGAGATTCGGATGATAAGGGGGAGAGTGAAAGAGAAGAAGAAACTGAAGAGGATAAGAAGAAAAGGAAAGAAAAAGGGAAAGTGTTATGTCAATTATATATCTATAGGTAGCTAGCCTATAAAACAAGTATCACTAAGTGTTCGACACCAAAGCTGACTGTTTATCATTTGCCTTTCCACCAGGTCATCCAGACCATGGTATGTGTTTAGCCAAGATTACACCCACTCGACCTCCAGTCGAGTTTAGCGTTGGGTGGGGTTTGTCAAACCCAGTAGTACTACTCAACAATGACTCGCTATTATCCAATATTAAATGGTTCGATGTGAATGAAGGACTTTAGTTATTGCGTTTGCCACTTAGTCTTTACAAGTGATATATAATCTATATTAACAAAATCTTAAATGCGTTTCGGAGTATGTTATCTCCCCCAAGTGAAAAGCGTTTAAAAAAATTTAAAAGGGGAAAGTGAAACTCACTGTTTGCGAAGTATTCCCAAAATAATTCACCAAGATGCGCGTCACAGAAAAACTCTCTCTAGCGTTCTAAAACAATTAAGAGATTTTTCTAAGTGTCGGAATATTATCGAGTCTCTAGACCCGGCACATAATACCTATGCACATAACATGTTTCGTGTTTCGTTTGTGAATTGTGTGTGACTTTAACAAATGTATTTGTGATACGTTACATGTGTAAACAATTATTTACGTGTCATGTATTCATAAAGTACATCACTAGCAATTACTCCCCGTAAGGGCAATTTGGTCAACACATAACAATTAACTAGCCATTATTCCCCATGAGGGCAATTTGGTCAAATCATGAAAATCAATTAGCAATTATTCCCCGCAAGGGCAATTTGGTCAAAACATAACAATTATATAGCAAGTATCATGTTTCATGCATTTTCACAAAACTCAGCAGCTAGTTTCACCGAGACAGAAATTCTACTTGAAATATTGTACTATCTTACCGATCATAGCATCACAATTAATTTACCAAAAATCATCACAAAAGCATATATGTCTTAGGTTTCCAGAGCATATTTTATTATATTTTTATTCCACATAGGTTTCTCACAATCATCAAATCATTACAGCAAACTCCTAACAGTCAAATTCATGCGCAACATAATGTTATTTGAAATTCCCGTTAAACGAAAAATCCAATAAATGCAAGACCACTTCCAGAAGTGGAACCAACCCAATTGGTCTCGTAGTTCATGAGATATAACATTTACAAAACAACCAAACAGCAGGTCTAACAACTCAGCTTTGCACAACGATTTTGTAAAATCATAAAAGTTAACTTTTACACGTCCAAAAATTGCAAATTTATATTCTTTAGAAACTAGACTGAACCTAGTTCACTGTAGTATCAATAATCTCAACCAATTCTCACATTTACACCCCGTTACAGTCAATCAAACATCAACAACACAATCTGTCCAGAAACTGTTTGCATCCAAACTCAACAATTTAACTATCTATGGACCATCATGCATTCATATAACACTCTAGACTCCATAATCACTATCCATGCACATCAATTACACATTACATACATGATTAGGGTTTTTGTTTGAACTCAAATCAAAGACACAAGCAATTAACATGTAACAATATCCATTCTAGTTATCATATCATCATCAAATCAACAACAATCATATAAACTACATACACACATAAAAATCGGATCTTAGGGTTTTCAATTAACCCATTAAACATCAAAATTAAGTATAAAGGATGCATAGGATAGTCGTTTATACATTCCTAGCACCTTAATCTTCGATCAAAGACTTGAGAACTTGATTGTATGTGTGTATATAGGTGGCGGCAGCCAAGGGAGAAGTGGGAGAGGAGTTCCGATCGGGATTTGTGTGGGAAGAAGAATAATAAGTTAGGGTTTATTATTATTATTATTTATAATAATCTATGTTACACTTTGGCCCCTCCACTTCCAAGTATTACTTATCTAGCTTAAACTAACTTATTTACATCTTGAGTTAGTGTTTATAACGATGTTATCACACAACACATAAGTCTAACACATAATTATCACATAATTACTGTTTTGTCGTTTTTCGTTTATTCACCAATCGTTTGTGTCAACTCGTTTGCGTTTCGGTGCATTTCCCGAAAGACTACACATGTAGTAAGTGTTAAGCGTCATTTAAACCCTAGTTTAAATGTAATGAGGTGTGCGTTATAGATTCAATGATCTTAAGTTTGAATTGACGGAGTTGAGTTAACGGAGTTAACCTGAAATTGACGATTGTCACATCTTTCCCTTGTTAAAGAATTTTCGTCCCGAAAATTTGAGTCAAGTCGTGATGAGTGTCTGAAAAAGTAAGAAAAATTTTCAGTTTGTCATATCATCCCCTAGAAGAAAGTAATTTCGTCCCGAAATTTAATTCATACCTCCGGTGATTTCTGACGGTTTGCCGGGTTTCGCGGTTTTCTGTGTTTGGTCAGCCCTTCAAAAAGGTGAGGATACTTTTTCATCATTTGATCCTCGCGTTCCCACGTGAACTCCGGTCCACGTCTCGAGTTCCAATGAACCTTAACGATTGGAATTTTGCTGTGCTTGAGCGTCTTGGTTTCCCAATCCAAAACCTCGACTGGTTCCTCAATGAAACGTAACTGTTCATCAAGTTGTAGTTCATCCAAAGGGACTACTTGGGTTTCATCGGATAAGCATTTCTTCAAATTGGATACGTGGAATACATTGTGTACGCCACTGAGTTCCGTTGGTAGGTCCAGTCGGTACGCCACCGGACCAATGCGCTCAGTTATCCGGTAGGGACCAACATATCGTGGGTTGAGTTTGTTTCGCTTACCAAAGCGAACCACACCTTTCCAAGGTGAGACTTTGAGTAACACTCGATCGTTCACTTGAAATTCGAGAGGTTTTCGGCGCTTGTCGGCGTAACTCTTTTGGCGATCTCGTGCTGCTGCCATGCGATTTCGGATTTGAACAATCTTTTCCGAAGTTTCGAGTACCAGTTATGGACCAGTGATTTGGCTGTCACCCACCTCTGCCCAGCAGAGTGGTGATCGACACTTCCGTCCGTACAGCGCTTCAAACGGCGCTGCTTTAATACTTGCGTGGTAGCTGTTATTATACGAAAACTCTACCAAAGGTAAGTGAGGTTCCCAACTTTTTCCGAAATCCAACACGCATGCACGCAACATATCTTCTAGGGTCTGAATAGTTCGTTCACTTTGCCCATCCGTCTGAGGATGGTATGCTATGCTCATATCAAGACGGGTGCCTAGTGCGCTTTGCAGCGACTTCCAAAAGTGCGAAGTGAAACGAGAATCTCGATCGGAAATGATTGAGACAGGCACTTTGTGCCTAGACACCACTTCTTTCATGTGAACACGAGTCAGTCTTTCCATTTTGTCCGATTCCTTAATCGCTAAGAAGTGTGCAGACTTAGTCAACCGGTCAACGATCACCCAGATGGTATCGCATCCCGTCGGTGTCTTACGTAAACCCGTAATAAAATCCATTGAGATGTGTTCCCATTTCCACATTGGGAGTTCCGGTTGTTGCAGTAGACCAGATGGTTTCTGGTATTCTATTTCGACTCTGGCACAAGTCAAGCATTTGCTCACGTAGGTGGCAATGTCGGCTTTCATGTTCGGCCACCAGTAAAGTGCCTTTAAGTCATGGTACATTTTATCTGAGCCAGGGTGGATAGAATATCGGGACTTGTGTGCCTCGTCCATTACCAGAGTTCTCAACTCTCCGAACCGTGGAACCCAAATCCGGTTCTCAAAATATCAGACCCCGTCCGATCTGGTTTCAAATTGCTTGTTCATGCCCCGCATGAGTTCCGATGGAAGATTATCATCTTTCAAAGCTTCGAGTTGCGCCTCGCGAATCTGGTCAGGTAAGTTGGCATGAATCGTGAGTTGCAATGCTCGCACTCGTCTGGGTTTATCTGTTTCTTTTCTGCTGAGGGCATCGGCCACTACATTGGCCTTGCCAGGGTGATACTTGATGGCACAATCATAATCCTTAAGCAACTCGACCCAACGACGCTGTCGCATGTTCAGCTCCTTCTGATCGTAGATATGCTGGAGACTCTTGTGGTCGGTGTAAATGGTAAACTTGGTACCGTACAAGTAATGCCTCCATATCTTAAGGGCAAACACCACAGCTCCGAGTTCCAAATCATGGGTCGTTTAGTTCTTCTCGTTAACCCGTAGTTGTCGAGAGGCATAAGCTATAACCTTCTCGAGTTGCATCAGCACACAACCGAGACCTTGTATCGATGCGTCACAGTTTACCTCAAAATTTTCCGTTCCCTCGGGGAGGGCTAGAATAGGGGTGCCACAAAGTTTGGTTTTCAACAGTTGAAAAGCGGATTCTTGCGCGTCACCCCAATTGTACTTAGTGCCTTTGTGAGTCAAAGCGGTGAGGGGTTGAGCAATCTTTGAAAATCCCTCGATGAAACGTCGGTGGTAGCCGGCCAGTCCTAGGAATTGCCGCACCTCAGTCGGAGTCTTAGGTGCTTCCCAGTTTTTGATGGCCTCTACCTTACCGGGATCGACATGGATACCATTCTCGTTGATCACATGTCCTAAAAAGTGAACCTCGCGAAGCCAAAACTCACATTTCGAGAGTTTAGCATACAGTTGTTCCTTCTTCAATAACTCCAGGATTACCCATAAGTGTTCTTCATGGTCAGCTTCGTTCTTGGAGTAGACGAGAATATCATCAATGAAAACAATCACAAACTTGTCGAGGTACGCCTTGCATACTCGATTCATGAGATCCATAAATACGGCTGGTGCGTTGGTTAGTCCAAAAGGCATAACCGAAAACTCGTAGTAACCATACCGTGTTCTGAATGCCGTCTTTGAGATATCTTCTTCGCGCACTCTTAGTTGGTGATAACCAGATCGCAGATCGATCTTCGAGTAGTAACTCGATCCTTGAAGCTGGTCAAACAGATCATCAATTCGGGGTAAAGGATAACGGTTCTTGACCGTCACCTTGTTCAACTCCCGGTAGTCGATACACATGCGGAAAGTCCCGTCCTTCTTTCGGACAAACAAGACAGGGGCTCCCCATGGTGATGAGCTAGGTCGGATAAAACCCTTATCCAACAAATCTTGCAACTGAGTGGACAACTCCTGAAGCTCCACCGGTGCGAGCCGATACGGGGCTCGTGCTATGGGTGCTGCACCGGGGGTCAACTCGATTTGGAATTCGACTTGTCGTACAGGAGGGAGTCCGGGCAAATCCTCCGGGAAAACTTCCGGAAAATCTCGCACAACCGGTATATCTTCAATTCGCTTCTCCTCCGCGGGTTTCTCAACAATCTGCGCCAAAATTGCCGGATGACCCTTTCGTAGGTACTTCTGCGCCTTCATAGGGGTAATGACGCTGGTGGTCATGCCGCTTCTCTCACCTCGGATCGAAATGATCTCGCCGGAAGGGGTAGTAATGTGAACTATCTTGTCGTGGCATATAATCTCCGCTCGGTTCTCGGATAACCAGTCCATGCCGACAACGACATCGAAACTACTAAGCGTAAAAGGAATAAGGTCGATATCAAAGACATGACCTGACAGTTTTAACTTACATCCCGCAAGTACATGCGTCGTTACTATAGTCTTACCGTCAGCTAATTCAACAGGAAACTTAGCATCTAACGGAGTTGGAGTTAAGTCTAAGAGTTGGCTAAAGGCTTTCGACACAAAACTCCTATCAGCTCCAGTGTCAAACAATACAGAAGCAAAACAATCGTTCACAGGGAACTTACCAGTCACCACGTACGGATCACTGCGGGCTTGACCCGACCCAATTACAAAAGCTCTTCCCTTGCCATTTTTTCCACCACTACTGCCACTTCCATTACCTCCATTGTTGTCGTTCTGTTTCAGCTTGGGACAATCTTTCCTGAAATGACCTTCTGTCGTCATAGGTGGTTTAGGAGCACCCTTTGCCTCAAGGTCTCCTCTACATTCCTTCGCCTGGTGACCCATCTTTCCGCATCTCTGACACTTGACACGGTCACACGGGCCAACATGATGATAGTTGCACCTATTGCACTTCGGATATTTCCCAGCATATCCGCTCGAACCCTGCCCCCTACCATTTTTATTGTTGTTGTGATTCTGATTGTTAAAGCTCCGAGTGAATTCGGGCTTACGGTAGTGTTGTTGCTGTGGGAGGTTAAAGGACGAGGATCTGGTGTTGTCAAACTTTCTCTTTCCGCTGCTCGGGTTGCTGTTGCTGTTGTTGTCATTACTCGGGTTGTCACGGGCTTTCGCGGTTGAACCCCTAGGTGGTAACGCACCTTGGGTCACAGCTTGATCCGTCAGTTTGTGAGCTAAACGGATCGCTTGTTGAATCGTGGCTGGTCTGCCTCAGGCTCGGCCTCAGGCTCTGCCTCAGGTTCGGCTGCGTTCTGAGCAATTTGCATTTGTAACACATCGCAACGCTCTAAAGCCATCTCGGTTCGGGTCATTGCTACTTGGAGTTGCTCTTGCAAGTCTATCATCTCGGCTTGCATCTTTCTCATAATTTTCATCTGTTGATCACTAGCCTCTTGCATTTCCTTCATTGCCGCTGCCATGTGGGCAATCTCCTCCTTAGTCTTGGTTCCGTCTTTTAATAGTCCGGAAACGTTCGCTCTCGTATAGCGCATGTAACCCACGTCACGCTCCAAGCAAGAAACGACAGCAGCGAGAACTCGTTCTACAGGTTCGGTTATGGGTGGTAGGGTGTTGGGGTAAGCAGGATGGTTCGGGTGGGGTAATGGGGAAACTTGTTCACGATAGACCATACGTCTGATCATATTAGGGTACCAATCCCAGCTAACTTCGTTTTCGTACATGCCCCCGGATAAGCGGTACCTCTTCGGTGCGGGAGCTTCGAGTTCCGGGACTACTCGGGGTGGCGATGCGGTAGGTAACTGCGGTTCCTTCCCGTGAGCATGAGTCATCGGATCAGATGAGGATGAGGGTGGCGGCGTCGACATTCCTACAGGTAAGCCGTGTATGCGCGCGCGTATGAGTGAAAGAGGTAAAGAGATAAGATAACAAAGACTACACTAATCTATGCAGTGCGTATCATTATAACTAATGGGTCGTCGCGGTTATAGTCTAGTATGCATGCAGCATCTAGTTCGCTATAACCCATGGCTCTGATACCAATCTGTCACACCCTCAAAATCCACTAACGGAGTTTTACCGTCAGAGGGTGTGAACTAACAGGATCGGAATCATTAGTTATAATCAAACCATAAAATAAAGTTTCAAAACCATGAAAACATTTACGAGTAGTTAAATGCGGAAGCGTAAAACCATAGCAGACAATGTTACGTCACGCAGGACGACTTAAAACCCAATGATAACAGTTTAAAAATAAGTTTGCATAATTAAAATGTTTCAAGCAATGCATGTTCCTAAACCGCGCGCCCGCCTCGGCTACCTGAGAATAACATACTAAAAAGTGTCAACACAAGGTTGGTGAGTTCACAGTTTATATAAAATAAAGCGTTTAGCGTTTGCGTTCAGCGTTTTGCGTTACAGCGTTTTGCGTTATAGTGTTTTGCGTTACAGCGTTTTGCGTTACCAGATAGAGTTATGTCAATTATATATCAATAGGTAGCTAGCATATAAAACAAGTATCACTAAGTGTTCGACACCGAAGCTGACGGTTTATCATTTGCCTTGCCACCAGGTCATCCAGACCATGGTATGTGTTTAGCCAAGATTACACCCACTCGACCTCCAGTCGAGTTTAGCGTTTGGTGGGGTTTGTCAAACCCAGTAGTACTACTCAACAATGACTCGCTATTATCCAATATTAAACGGTTCGATGTGAATGAAGGACTTTAGTTATTGCGTTTGCCACTTAGTCTTTACAAGTGATATATAATCTATATTAACAAAATCTTAAATGCGTTTCGGAGTATGTTATCTCCCCCAAGTGAAAAGCGTTTAAAAAAATTTTAAAGGGGAAAGTGAAACTCACTGTTTGTGAAGTATTCCCAAAATAATTCACCAAGATGCGCGTCACAGAAAAACTCTCTCTAGCGTTCTAAAACAATAAAGAGATTTTTCTAAGTGTCGGAATATTATCTAGTCTCTAGACCCGGCACATAATACCTATGCACATAACATGTTTCGTGTTTCGTTTGTGAATTGTGTTTGACTTTAACAAATGTATTTGTGATACGTTACATGTGTAAACAATTATTTACGTGTCATGTATTCATAAAGTACATCACTAGCAATTACTCCCCGTAAGGGCAATTTGGTCAACACATAACAATTAACTAGCCATTATTCCCCATGAGGGCAATTTGGTCAAATCATGAAAATCAATTAGCAATTATTCCCCGCAAGGGCAATTTGGTCAAAACATAACAATTATATAGCAGGTATCATGTTTCATGCATTTTCACAAAACTCAGCAGCTAGTTTCACCGAGACAGAAATTCTACTTGAAATATTGTACTATCTTACCGATCATAGCATCACAATTAATTTACCAAAAATCATCACAAAAGCATATATGTCTTAGGTTTCCAGAGCATATTTTATTATATTTTTATTCCACATAGGTTCCTCACAATCATCAAATCAATACAGCAAACTCATAACAGTCAAATTCATGCGCAACAGAATGTTATTTGAAATTCCTGTTAAACGAAAAATCCAATAAATGCAAGACCACTTGGGTTGGGTTCCTAACTCAATAATTCAACTTCCAGAAGTGGAACCAACCCAATTGGTCTCGTAGTTCATGAGATATAACATTTACAAAACAACCAAACAGCAGGTCTAACAACTCAGCTTTGCACAACGTTTTTGTAAAATCATAAAAGTTAACTTTTACACGTCCAAAAATTGCAAATTTATATTCTTTAGAAACTAGACTCAACCTAGTTCACTTTAGTATCAATAATCTCAACCAATTCTCAAATTTACACCCTGTTACAGTCAATCAAACATCAACAACACAATCTGTCCAGAAACTGTTTGCATCCAAACTCAACAATTTAACTATCTATGGACCATCATGCATTCATATAACACTCTAGACTCCATAATCACTATCCATGCACATCAATTACACATTACATACATGATTAGGGTCTTTGTTTGAACTCAAATCAAAGACACAAGCAATTAACATGTAACAATATCCATTCTAGTTATCATATCATCATCAAATCAACAACAATCATATAAACTACATACACACATAAAAATCGGCTCTTAGGGTTTTCAATTAACCCATTAAACATCAAAATTAAGTATAAAGGATGCATAGGATAGTCGTTTATACCTTCCTAGCACCTTAATCTTCGATCAAAGACTTGAGAACTTGATTGTATGTGTGTATATAGGTGGCGGCAGCCAAGGGTGAAGTGGGAGAGGAGTTCCGATCGGGATTTGTGTGGGAAGAAGAATAATAAGTTAGGGTTTATTATTATTATTATTTATAATAATCTATGTTACACTTTGGCCCCTCCACTTCCAAGTATTACTTATCTAGATTAAACTAACTTATTTACATCTTGAGTTAGTGTTTATAACGATATTATCACACAACACATAAGTCTAACACATAATTATCACATAATTACTGTTTTGTCGTTTTTCGTTTATTCACCAATCGTTTGTGTCAACTCGTTTGCGTTTCGGTGCAATTCCCGAAAGACTACACATGTAGTAAGTGTTAAGCGTCATTTAAACCCTAGTTTAAATGTAATGAGGTGTGCGTTATAGATTCAATGATCTTAAGTTTGAATTGACGGAGTTGAGTTAACGGAGTTAACCTGAAATTGACGATTGTCACATAAAGAAAGGGAGGATGAGAAAAGGTTGAATGAGGCAGATGAGGCGGTAAAGGCCACACTGGATGCTCTAAGAGCAAATCTGAATGTTGATGAACAAGAGAGTTAACAAGCTGAAGAACCAGTGACAACTGAGCCTGAAGAGCCCATGGAAACTGAACTTGAATAATCTGAATATGAACCAGTTAATACTGAGATGGAAACTGATAATGAACAAGAAACTGGTCTGGGGTAAGAGAAGAGCCAAAGGGGGATGAGGCACCAAAGATGCCATGGAATGTTTATGTCGAATTCATTGCTCAGTTAGTTATGCTCAGAACAAATTTTGACATTCTCCTACATCCTGAAGAGTTCAGACCAGAAACTGTGGCTGCAGCCATGAGAGCTCAAGAAGAACAAAGACAAGAACATTGGAAGAAAAGCCAACGCCTGATCAAGGACAAACCTGAACCAATCACAGAAGAGATCAGTATTGAAGAATCCAAGACCTCTGAGTCAGTTGATGAGGAAATTGTACTTGAAGAGCCAGAAGCTGAAGTGACACGACCTGACACACCCACTCCATCACAATCACTAAAAAGAAAACAAAGAGCTGAGATTGAAACACCCAAGTCTAAAAGGCATAAACCAGTAAAGGTGATGGTGTACAAAAGGAGATTGGAGAAGCTTGAAGAAAGGAAAAGGGCTCAATCTGCAAGAAATGAAGAACCAATGATTGAGGCTCCCCATAATCTTGAAGAAACAATTGACTTAAAAGATGAGAATGAAGATGATGAGGGGTCAAAGGATGCTGAAAAAGAAAATGAAGATAGAGCTTACTTGATAAGTCTTGAATATGATCTGAAATATCTCCAAAGACTGTCAAAAGGAAGCTATGGCCAAAGAAGCTGAAGGTTGGAGACAAAGGGAAACGAGAAGTGACTTCTTAGTAAAGGCTGGTCACAAGCCTGCTTTCCTTAACCTACAATCATTTGATGCCATTGATAAGCTTTACAAAAGGGCTCTTATGGATGACATGAACAATATTGTTTAAAAGGTTTAGAAGAGAAAGAGGACTAGTGGTGATGATGAATATGAATCCATGAAAGATAAACATAAAAATATTCAATTTTTGCAAATTCATGGCTTTGAATATAATTTCTTGATCAAACTCACTCTGGAAGAATTGAAAAAGTCAAAGGCTCCTATAAAAGTCAAAAATTGTCTGCTGATCGTGAAAAAGAAAAGAATTTGAAGGCACAAATGGAAAAGGAGAGAGTAGATTCTGAGAAGAAAGAAGCTGAGGCTAAAGAATGGTTTCAAGACCCTTAGAGAGTCCAAATCTTAAGGGATATATTAATGGACAAGGGTATGTCTGAAGAGGAGTTTAATAGAATGCCTCATGCTCAACTATTGGAAATATACAAAAGAGAGCAGAGAATGTATATGGAGACTGAAAGAAAATTGGAAGAGGATAGAAGGAAAATGGATGAGTTGGTTAGAGCTAAAATGCTGAGTGCCCTGCACAAAAAAGACGCTGGTATGGGAAGATTGATGACTCAGACTGATGAAACGATTAAAAGGTGGTATGTAGAGGAGGGACTTGATAAATTGAAGACAACTCGGCAATGGAGCTCGAGCCGAACCCCAAGGTCTGAGAGTGTGAGGCCTGTGCCACCAAGAAATTTAAATTTGCCCACACATCCCTTCTTCGACAAAAGATCCAAACCTTAAGGGTCATTACTTAAGATAAAGAAGAAACTCTCATCTTAAGAGATGATTTGAGAAATTTCTCAAAAGAACAGCTAAAGAAAATGGCCGAACTGAAATTACATGATAACCAAGATAGAAGACAACTGGCCGGACAACAAAGAAATGATCTTTCCAAGTTCCTCAAAGAACAAGCAGAAAAGGGATTCCAAGCAGATAATGAGATAAGGAGCCAAGCAGAAAGGGAGAAAAGGAACAAGAAAATAAACGAAGTACATATTCAGGAGCTCTCTCTGTTTGAAAAAAAAAACAGAGAAGGAAATTCCAAGCAAGCAGCTCACATGGAAAAAGGAAAACTTAGTTGTGCAAATTAACAGGGAAGAGATGAGATAACCAAACTCAGTTGTGCAAATTAATGGAAAAATTACTTTCATCTCATATAACCTGCATAATGACTCAATTTCACTAAGGAATGCGTCGGGATTGCCTATTGCCGTGATTAGAAATGATGGGGATCTTAAATTCATGCACCCTCAAGATTTACAAGACTTAATTGATGCTAAATTCCCTATTGATTCCTCTGATGCGGTGGAACTAGACATGATTAAACAAAAGACAGCCCTTGTCAAGAAATTGAAAGAAGATTCTGATACAAGGAGGAGGAGGAGAAGAAGATAGCAGAATAGAGCTAAAAGAAAATCAATTTTATTTTTGTTTATCTTTGTATTTTTTTTTTTTTTGTTATTTGATGTAAAAACTTTGATGTGTAATGCCCAAGAGGCAGAATTCCTATTTATGTAATGAAATGACATGTTCTTGAATGATATATCTTTGATGTCTGATACATGTGTAACTCTATGCAGGTACGTTTTGGTGCATCTAAGCTTGTTCCAATCTAGGGGGAGATTGTTGAGTTGGATTTTTGATAAGGAAGATTGGAATATTCTCAACCTCCTCAGAAAACGGCTAAGTATGGACTTCGAGCAAGCCTAGACTATCAAGCATGGTTTTACTACTTCGAGCAAGGTCTTCAAAACCTTAAATGGTCAATTCTTCTAAGTCTTAAGGCTTCGAGCAAGCTAAACTTCAACAAGCAAGAGTACTCTTCTATCGAGCATGGATTGCCAATCGAGCAAACAGCTTGATCATACAAGTATTAACTAAGTGTTACGAGCACAGGATGATCGAGCACATGGGGACAAGCATGGATGCAATAAGAAGATGTCACGTGATCAAAGCAAAGTCATCGAGCACAGTTCATTTCCCCGAACAAGATTTACACCCGAGCATGCTAAAGATTGCTGAATAAGAAGACTGAAGACATCAAGAAGAATGAGCTTGCTCGATGGACTAGTTCGAGCAAAGCATGGACTAGTCAAGAGGAATGAAGCTCGCTGGAAGGGAATATCTTCACTGAAGATATTCTAAGTAAAGTATGCTCGAGGACATTCATCGAGCATACCTAGCATAGTGAGTTTGCTCGAGCAAGATTGTTACCTTGCTCGAGGACTCAACACTTGTATTATTTTGTATTTCATTATGTAATGATTAGGAACTTCTAGAAGGAATGTCAGGGTCTATAAATAGGGTCCTAGGTTTCCATTTAGGGCACGGATTCGGATAAGGTTGGCACACACGGAATACGAGAAACATTCTAAAAGAATATTCTATTTGTTTCCTCTACTATGACAAAAGATCCAAGATCTTGAGGGTGATGACTAAAGACGGTGAAGAGACTCTGATCATCTATAGGGATGATTTGAGAGATTTTTCAGAAGAACAATTGAAGAAGATGGCTGAATTGAAACTGTATGATAATCCGAAGAGAAGCCAACCAGCCGGGCAATAAAGGAATGATCTCTCTAAATTTATCAAAGAACAGTCTAAGCAAGGATTTCCTCTTCTCAAACAAAAGAGGAGGGAGATTCATAGCCAAGCAGAAAACGAGAAAAGATGCAAAAGGATAAATGAAGTACACACGTTGGAACTATCTTTGTTTCAATCAAAGAAAAGGAAAACTCATCAAACTAGCAGCTCTACAGGAAAAAGGATGACTCTAAGGGAGTGCTTAGCAATAAGGAGGGAAATGTTGGAACCAAACTCTACTGCACAACAAAATGGAAGGATCTCTCATCTTACTTACTATCGGCATAATGATTCAATAACCTTAAGGAATGCATCAGGAGGAACGATTTCAGTGATCTTGTATGACGAGACCTCAGATTAATGCATCCTCAAGATCTTCAAGATATAGTAGATGCTAAGTTTCCACTTGACTCCCAAGATGCAGTGGAGTTGGATATGATCAAACAGAAGGCAGCCCCTGTCATTCTAAAGAAAGAAAAATCTGACACGTGGCCAAAAAGGAGAAGATAGCAGATTAAAGCTTAATGATGATCATTTTTTGTTTTCTGTTTATCTTTGTAATTTCTGTTTTATTTGTAATTTTGAAATGTAAACTTTGATATGTAATGCCCAAGTGGCAGAAATCCGTTATGTAATGAAATGATATTTAGCCTAAAATGATTACCTTTAGTAGGCTGATATATGTGTAACTATATGCAAGTGTGTTTTGGTGCATCTGAGATTGTTCCAATCTAGGGGGAGATTGTTGAGTCGGATATTCACTAAGGAAGATTGGAATCTTCTCAACCTCCTCAGGAAATCAGCTAAGTATGGACTTCGAGCAAGCTTGAACGATCGAGCATGATTTACTACCTCGAGCAAGGTCTTCAGAACCTCTGGTGGTTAATTCTTTTAAGTGTTAAGGCTTCGAGCAAGCTACACTTCAACGAGCAAGAGTGTTCTTCTATGGAGTATGGATTTCCAATCGAGCAAACAAGTTGATCATTTAAGTTATAGCTAAGTGATTCCGAGCACAGGATCTTCGAGCACGTGGTAACTAGCATGGATGCAATAATAAGATGTCATATTTTCAAAGCAAGAACTTCGAGCATGGTTCAGTCCCTCGAGCAAGATTTACATCCGACATGCTAAAGATGTTCAATACGTCTCTTAGACAAGACTGAAGGCATCAAGAAGAATGGGATTGCTCGATGGACTAGTTCGAGCAAAGCATGGATTGGTCAAGAGGAATGAAGCTTGCTAGAGGAGGATATCTTCACTGAAGATATTCTAAGTAAAGTATGCTCGAAGACACTCATCGAGCATACCTAGCATAGTGAGTCTGCTCGAGCAATGTAACACCCCGACCAAAGGCGGATTATACATCGGGGCGCCACATATTGTTTCATTACTCGTGACACTATTGGGTGTCAATATTTAATAAATATATTCATTCGCGCACGCGCAACGTAAACACAAGATAACATAAATCAACATAAATCAATATATTATAAGACAAAATATTCGAACAATAATAACTTGTCTTGTTACATTTTAATCTAGGTCCAAAAGTAAAAACGTCCTACGTGTCCACAAGCTCCAAATGTAGCTACAGCAAACCTGAACATGTGTTAAAATAAAACGTCAAACACTTGCGTGTTGGTGAGAAATCAAGTTTAATACAATACATAGATAACAATAAATCTGCGCGCAACATGTGTATGTCTGGTTTTCAACAAGGGTGTAATCCGATCGGGACCAACTCTAAGATTCATAGACTGCCAGTGCTCACAATTGAGCTCACAAACAAGAAAGACTATGCAAGTGTAAACAAAAGAGAAAATCATAAACGATAGTTCTCCCGTGTTCATCTAATGGTACCATGAGAACTGCGGAATAGACCGACAAGACGGTTAATGATCCACACATACAAATAAACAGCCAAGTCTACGTCCTCAACACATGGGATACTGCGCGACTAAAGTTCATAAATAAGTTTAAGACTCTAAGTTTGTATGAACACATGAACATCCCAAAACATTAAAAATAAAAAAGGATTAGGTACGAGATTACTCACTTGATAAACGAGGCGGTGTAAGATAAAGCAAGAACCAACTTTAAACAAGCACAAGTTAACCTATAAATAAGATTATTATTTTAACGATTGGTTCTAAGTCTTGATTATAAGTTAGCATAATTAATAAGTAACTTAAACAAATTATTATATATTATAGATTACCGGAAAACAGGGCAGAACAGGAGAGAGGACGAAGGCAGAGAGAGGAGACGGCAGAGGATCAACGGCAGAGAGCAAAGGAAGAGAAAGATAATAAGTATTTGTGTGTATAGTGTTAAGAAAATAGCATTATTATTTATAGGGAAACCCTAGGGAACACAATCCCTAGAAAAGGGGAAAAGATCTCCAAAAAGCAAAAGATTCCAAAAGCAAAAGATATCAAAAGATATGGCAGCTGCAGGGGGCAAAGGAAAAGCTGACAGGTAACAGTAAACAGGCATGGGAGGGTCAGATATAGGTACAGGTCAAGCATGGAAAAAGCATATTTCAAAAGATAATGTCAGTCACTTTTTCTGTCAACCAATGTGGTTGGTGCGCATGCTGCGCCAAAAGTGGCTTTTCAGACACAAGATAGGTCAGGTCAACAACACAGGAGATAAGACATCACAAAAGTAAACGGCTAGATTAAACAGAAGACTCAAAGGGTTTAGCGCGAGAAGGCTCGAGCGCTCGCGCGCGAGGGCGAAGGCAGACAGAGAACAGTCCACAGCGCGCCGCGGGAAGAACTAAAATTCTTAGCGCGTCGCGGGAAGAACTACCATTCTTAGCGCGCTGCGAGAAGAACTACAATTCTTAGCGCGTCGCGGGAAGGACTTTCGTTCTTAGCGCGCTGCGAGAACAGTTCGCCTCGTGTATCGCAGGAACAACTGGTCTTCACGCAGGCTTCCTTGTAAGGAGTCTGGCGCGTGGAGCTGCGCAGACAACCTTAGGCGGGAAGAATCAAAGGACAAGCAAAGAGTTAAGAGAAAAAGGGGGGGTTCAAGGCTTAAGGGCGGGACGGCGACAAGAGAGAAAAGAAGGCGGAGAGAAGAAGAGGGACGGGACGGCGGAAAGGAAGAGAGAGGAAGAGGCGGGAAGGAAAATATTATTAGTAATATATATATATTTTAAATGTCAAGTTTTAAAAGAAAAAAATAATTAAATTTTAAATCATAAAAAAGAATCGGATCAGAAAACGGGTACCTGGGTCGGGTCGGATCGGGGCAGATGTCACAGTCTCCCCTACATTAAGAAATTTCGTCCCGAAATTTATCTCGAAGTAGGTTGCACAGAGAACAGGTGCGGGTACTTGATCTTCATTTGATCTTCCCTTTCCCATGTAAACTCGGCTCCGCGCTTGGACTCCCAGCGAACTTTCACGATAGGGATGCGACTGCGCTTGGTTTGCTTAACCTCGCGATCCATAATCTCAACAGGCTTCTCAACGAAATGCATAGATTCATCAACTTGAACTTCATCAAGTGGAACGTGAAGGTTCTCGTCCGCTAAACACTTCTTGAGATTGGATACATGGAACGTTGGATGCACATTACTGAGCGCGGGCGGCAGGTCAAGTCTGTAGGCAACTTTTCCCACACGCGCGAGAATCTTGAATGGACCAACATAACGAGGAGCAAGCTTACCTTTCTTCCCAAAGCGGACAACACCTTTCCAAGGCGACACTTTGAGGAGAACAAGATCACCAACTTGAAATTCGAGAGGCTTTCGCCTGCGATCTGCGTAACTCTTCTGTCGGCTTCTGGCAGTCAGCAGATGATCACGGATCTTGGCGATTTTATCGGTTGTCTCTTGAACAAGTTCGGGTCCTGTGATTTGAGCTTCACCCACTTCGCTCCAACAAATTGGGGAGCGGCACTTACGACCGTAAAGTGCTTCAAATGGGGCCATACCAATACTGGAATGATAGCTGTTATTATAAGAGAACTCGATCAAAGGCAGGTGCGAATCCCAATTACCTCCAAAATCAAGAACACAAGATCGGAGCATATCCTCAAGAGTTTGAATAGTTCGCTCAGACTGACCGTCAGTCTGAGGATGATATGCCGTACTCATGTCCAAGCGAGTTCCTAGCGCAGATTGGAGAGATTTCCAAAAGCGAGATATAAAACGGCCATCGCGATCGGATATGATGCTCAAAGGAGTACCATGGCGGCAGACAATTTCCTTGACATAAAGCTGCGCAAGTTGCTCAACACGGTAGTTTTCACGAATGGGCAGAAAGTGAGCAGACTTAGTCAAACGATCCACTATTACCCAAATGCTATCATGTTTGCTTGCTGTCAAAGGTAACTTGGTAATAAAGTCCATCGCTATACCTTCCCATTTCCACGTAGGAATTTATGGTTGTTCGAGCAAACCAGATGGGCGTTGATGTTCAGCTTTTACCTTAGAACAAGTCAGGCATTTAGCTACGAACACAGCAATATCCTTTTTCATACCGGGCCACCAATAAGTAATGCGCAAATCCTTGTACATTTTATCAGCGCCGGGATGAATAGAATACCGAGATTTATGCGCTTCACTCAGGATATCAGCGCGAAGATTCTCATCAAAGGGAATCCAGATGCGATTGAGATAGCAGAGAATTCCACTCAGATTAGGAACAAAATGCGCTTCCGCGCCACACGCTAACTCGGCGCGAAGGTTACCATTACTGATGGATGCGCGCTGCGCGTCGCGAATGCGTGATTCAAGATTGCTCTGAATCGGCGCAAAGTGAAGCTGCGTGCGCGGCAAGATACAGTTAAGCTGGCTGGGTTTTCGGCTGAGCGCATCGGCTACCACATTAGCCTTACCAGGATGATACCGGATCTCACAATCATAATCGCTGATGAGTTCGTTCCATCGGCGTTGCCTCATGTTGAGTTCCTTTTGATTAAAGATATGCTGAAGGCTTTTATGGTCAGTGTAGAGGATACACTTAGTACCATAAAGGTAGTGTCTCCAGATCTTCAAGGCAAATACTACTGCGCCTAGTTCGAGGTCGTGAGTTGTATAATTCTTTTCATGAATTTTAAGTTGCCTTGACGCGTAAGCGATAACCTTGCCTCGTTGCATAAGTACACAACCGAGACCTTGGTTGGAGGCATCGCAATACACGACAAAATCATCATTACCCTCAGGTAACGCAAGGACAGGAGCTTCACACAACAAACGCTTGAGCGTTAGAAAGGCTTCTTCTTGCTTCGTGCCCCAAATATACGGTTTACCTTTGTGCGTTAGAGCTGTTAAAGGCAATGCGATCTTTGAGAAGTTCGAAATAAATCGCCGGTAGTAACCAGCTAAGCCCAAGAAGGAACGGATTTCGGTAGGAGTGGATGGCGTAATCCAGTTCTTGATTGCTTCAATCTTGGATGGGTCGACATGAATACCCATCTTGTTTACAACATGACCAAGAAACTGTACTTCATCCGACCAGAATTCACACTTGGAGAGCTTGGCAAAGAGCTGCTCGGTTCTAAGCTTTTGCAATACCAACCGAAGATGTTGCTCATGCTCGGCCTTGGTCTTAGAATAAATCAGGACGTCATCGATAAACACAATCACGAATTTATCCAAGAAAGGCCTACACACCCGATTCATTAGATCCATGAAAACGGCGGGTGCGTTGGTTAAACCGAAGGACATGACCAAGAATTCAAAATGGCCATAACGAGTTCGAAAAGCAGTCTTCGGAACATCCTCATCGCGGATGCGCAACTGGTGATAGCCAGAGCGGAGATCAATCTTGGAAAAACAAGAGGCACCTTGGAGTTGATCGAAGAGGTCGTCAATGCGCGGTAAGGGATACCGGTTCTTAATGGTGAGCTTGTTCAGCTCGCGGTAATCAATACACATGCGAAACGAACCATCTTTCTTTTTAACGAACAACACCGGAGCACCCCAGGGCGAAGAGCTAGGGCGAATGAATCCTTTAGCGGTCAACTCTTGAAGTTGACTTGCCAATTCTTGCATTTCAGCGGGTGCAAGACGATAAGGAGATTTGGCTACGGGGGAAGCACCAGGGACAAGATCAATACGGAACTCGACTTCACGAGCGGGAGGGATACCAGGAAGATCATAAGGAAAAACTTCAGGGAAGTCACCCACAACAGGGATATCGCGAAGCTTCTTTTCTTCAGCAGGTTTAACCACATGGGCTAAGAATGCAATACACCTTTTCCGCATGAGCCTTCGGGCTTCGGCGCAAGTCATAAGCTTAAGACCACTAGAGGGTTTCTCGCCGTAGATATGAAGATCACCCTTTTCTCGAGGAATGCGAATCATCTTTTTGGCGCAAATTACTTCGGCGCGATTTTGCGAGAGCCAGTCCATACCGATAATAACATCAAAGCTTCCAAGAGGCATGGGGATGAGGTCGATCAGAAAATCGTTTTCGTTAAGGTTAAACGTGCAATCCTTAATCACGGAGTTAATTAAAACAGTTTCACCATTAGCCAATTCAACTGAAAAATTTTCTTTTAAATCGTTGCGCGGTCGCGCAAGCTTCTGCTCAAAAGCGCGAGAAATAAAACTTCGATCGGCGCCAGTATCAAAAAGTACAGAAGCATAAAATCCGTTAAGCAAAAATGTACCATTAACTACGTCATTATTCGCTTGCGCTTGGTGCGCGGTTATGTTAAAAGCTCGTCCACGCATCACTTGGTTCGAAATCTGGTTCACCGGATTCGCTTGCGTAATCTGAACTTGTAGCCTCGGGCATGCGTTCCGGAAATGACTGGGATCACCGCAGTTGAAGCACGATCTGGGTCGTGGGTTTTGGTAGGTTGGTTGTGGGTTTTGCGGGTAGACTGGTGGTGTTGGCGCAATTGGATTGGCGGGAAGGACTCTACAGTTTTCTGCAAGGTGACCAGCGCGGCCACATCAGTTACAAAGTCGACATGGGACTTGAGGTGGGTGGTGGAGTCTACAGGTTGGGCAAAAGGGGTGGTTTCCTGTGTAGGGTTTCTTAGCTGGCGGGGCAGGGAGTGCGGGATTGGTTAGGGCATAGTTGTGGACTACAGGAGTTGGGTAGGCTGACAGTGGGTTAGGCGCGTATACTAGAGGTTGGTAGGCGGGTTGCTGGACTATGGGCGGATTGGTAAGCGCATAGGCTTTGCGCCTGCGCTTGAGGTTGTTACGGTTTGAGGGTTCTGGTTTGGTTTCTGCGGGTTCAGGGACAGTTTTGGTGGGTTTGGTCTTCTCAGTTCCCCGCAGGAACAGGGTTCCTGCTCTGACATGGTTGTCGCTGAGCACAGCGGCCAATTCGATGGCGTCAGAGAGGGTAACTGGGTTTCTGGCCCATACAGAATCTTGAATTTCCATGGGGAGACCCCCAAGGAATTTCTCTATGGCTCGGCGGGAAGGGGTAACTAGGTGTGGGACAAGCAAGCTTAATTCATGGAAGCGCGTAACGTACTCGCGCGCTTCGCCACTGTACTGTTTCAGGTTCCAAAACTCCTCCTCAAGGCGCTTTACTTCGTTGGGAGGGCAGAATTCTCGCGTCAGAATTTCCTTGAATTCCTCCCATGTCATGCTAGAAGCAGCTTCTGCGCCACGCGCATGAGCTACTCCATTCCACCATGTAAGCGCTCTAGATTCCAGGACACTGGAAGCATATAGGGTTCATCTGTCTGGAGGGCATTGGGTGTGGAGGAAAGTGTTTTCTATTTTCTCAAGCCACTGGAGCATCACGGTGGCTCCTTCAAGACCTGTGAACTTTGGAGGGTTACCCGCGTTAAAGGACTTAATGTTGTAACCGGAGGTATTGTTTTGGCTCAAAGCTTGGGCTATTGCGGCGGCCATTTCCTGGGAACGTTGCTGTCTACGCCTGCGCGAGGCTTCTCTCCTCTGATGACGGCGAGATAGCGGAGGCATTCTATAAAAGTTTTAGTTTTGTTAATATCTTAGCGCAAAGTATAATCTTATAAAGCTTGGTTTCGCGGGGTTAGATACCATCAACAGTTAAAGTAAAACATGAATTTGTATGCAAACTCATTACAGATAACAAATTCGAATCGTGAATCGACAATTCATGTATCACCATGACTTTCCGAATTCTCAATTTAAAATGACTAGTAAACGAGTATTGGAGATTGACGATTCATGTATCACCATGACTTTTCAATCCTCAATATAAAATATACAAGAAAATGAGTATTGGAGGTTGACAATTCATGTATCACCATGACTTTTCAATCCTCAATATAAAATATACAAGAAAATGAGTATTGGAGGTTGACAATTCATGTATCACCATGACTTTTCAAGTCTCCAACCTCAGAACATAATCGTAAATGGAAATTGAAAATCAACTATACATGTATCACCATGACTTTTCGGATTTTCAATCCCAACAAACGAATATGTAAGTAAAATCAATAAAAATCGAAATTCAGCAAAAATCGAAATATCGCGAAATAAAACATAAAACCATATGCTGCGTCTGCGCAAGCATATTTATAAATAACGAGTAATTAACAATAAGCGCGTAAACATGAGATTTCTCTCATGCGCGAGAAGGGACTCTTAGGTATTCTAGGCCGTTACGTCTAACCACCTATCCTAAAGTCAACGAGCTCTGATACCAATCTGTAACACCCCGACCAAAGGCGGATTATACATCGGGGCGCCACATATTGTTTCATTACTCGTGACACTATTGGGTGTCAATATTTAATAAATATATTCATTCGCGCACGCGCAACGTAAACACAAGATAACATAAATCAACATAAATCAATATATTATAAGACAAAATATTCGAACAATAATAACTTGTCTTGTTACATTTTAATCTAGGTCCAAAAGTAAAAACGTCCTACGTGTCCACAAGCTCCAAATGTAGCTACAGCAAACCTGAACATGTGTTAAAATAAAACGTCAAACACTTGCGTGTTGGTGAGAAATCAAGTTTAATACAATACATAGATAACAATAAATCTGCGCGCAACATGTGTATGTCTGGTTTTCAACAAGGGTGTAATCCGATCGGGACCAACTCTAAGATTCATAGACTGCCAGTGCTCACAATTGAGCTCACAAACAAGAAAGACTGTGCAAGTGTAAACAAAAGAGAAAATCATAAACGATAGTTCTCCCGTGTTCATCTAATGGTACCATGAGAACTGCGGAATAGACCGACAAGACGGTTAATGATCCACACATACAAATAAACAGCCAAGTCTACGTCCTCAACACATGGGATACTGCGCGACTAAAGTTCATAAATAAGTTTAAGACTCTAAGTTTGTATGAACACATGAACATCCCAAAACATTAAAAATAAAAAGGGATTAGGTACGAGATTACTCACTTGATAAACGAGGCGGTGTAAGATAAAGCAAGAACCAACTTTAAACAAGCACAAGTTAACCTATAAATAAGATTATTATTTTAACGATTGGTTCTAAGTCTTGATTATAAGTTAGCATAATTAATAAGTAACTTAAACAAATTATTATATATTATAGATTACCGGAAAACAGGGCAGAACAGGAGAGAGGACGAAGGAAGAGAGAGGAGACGGCAGAGGATCAACGGCAGAGAGCAAAGGAAGAGAAAGATAATAAGTATTTGTGTGTGTAGTGTTAAGAAAATAGCATTATTATTTATAGGGAAACCCTAGGGAACACAATCCCTAGAAAAGGGGAAAAGATCTCCAAAAAGCAAAAGATTCCAAAAGCAAAAGATATCAAAAGATATGGCAGCTGCAGGGGGCAAAGGAAAAGCTGACAGGTAATAGTAAACAGGCATGGGAGGGTCAGATATAGGTACAGGTCAAGCATGGAAAAAGCATATTTCAAAAGATAATGTCAGTCACTTTTTCTGTCAACCAATGGGGTTGGTGCGCATGCTGCGCCAAAAGTGGCTTTTCAGACACAAGATAGGTCAGGTCAACAACACAGGAGATAAGACATCACAAAAGTAAACGGCTAGATTAAACAGAAGACTCAAAGGGTTTAGCGCGAGAAGGCTCGAGCGCTGCGCGCGAGGGCGAAGGCAGACAGAGAACAGTCCACAGCGCGCCGCGGGAAGAACTAAAATTCTTAGCGCGTCGCGGGAAGAACTACCATTCTTAGCGCGCTGCGAGAAGAACTACAATTCTTAGCGCGTCGCGGGAAGGACTTTCGTTCTTAGCGCGCTGCGAGAACAGTTCGCCTCGCGTATCGCAGGAACAACTGGTCTTCACGCAGGCTTCCTTGTAAGGAGTCTGGCGCGTGGAGCTGCGCAGACAACCTTAGGCGGGAAGAATCAAAGGACAAGCAAAGAGTTAAGAGAAAAAGGGGGGTTCAAGGCTTAAGGGCGGGACGGCGACAAGAGAGAAAAGAAGGCGGAGAGAAGAAGAGGGACGGGACGGCGGAAAGGAAGAGAGAGGAAGAGGCGGGAAGGAAAATATTATTAGTAATATATATATATTTTAAATGTCAAGTTTTAAAAGAAAAAAATAATTAAATTTTAAATCATAAAAAAGAATCGGATCAGAAAACGGGTACCTGGGTCGGGTCGGATCGGGGCAGATGTCACAAGCAAGATACTTATCATGCTCTAAGACTCTTACACTTATATTTGTTTTTGTCTTTCATTATGTAATAGATAGGGACTCTAGAAGGAATGTCAGGGTCTATAAATAGGGTCCTAGGTTTCCATTTTAGGGCAATGTTGGCACG
This sequence comes from Bidens hawaiensis, assembly GCF_021521415.1. Lineage (NCBI taxonomy): Eukaryota > Viridiplantae > Streptophyta > Magnoliopsida > Asterales > Asteraceae > Bidens > Bidens hawaiensis. The sequence goes on along the minus strand of NW_027505248.1, from coordinate 137,624 downwards.
CATGGAATACGAAAAACATTCCAACGAATGTTCATTTTGTTTCCTCGTACCGCCGCTGCCGCCATTCACGAAACCCTAGACATTCCTTTACTGTTTCATTGAATGATGTTTTAAATACAGTAAATCTTTGTCTTTGAATCTTTCCTTACTGATTATCATTTAGTGTTTCGTTTGTTATTATATCACGCCTTCACTCCGTTCCGTTGGGTATCCTAATTCCATCGGGATATTCAATAGGCATTTGGGTTATTGAGTCGGTGTGTTCTTGTCAACCTTATTAAGGTTTGCACCCGACTCCCGGTCCTGACACAAATGTTGGTATCATAAAGAACCGAACTCATACCGACCAAAAACGCATCCCTCGCTATCTTATTTGAACTTATGTTAGATGGAACACCATATCAACTCAAATTTGCAGCATCTGGTTGTGTTTTTGATGTGGTTTCAAAAACAATGGATTCACAACCGAAGCTAAACTCATCCTTTTACAAAGTCTTTAAATGAATTATGTGATACATCATTTAAAGGTGATAAAATTCTCAACAAATTCTCTATCGTCAAAGGGTTAGTTCTCCATTAGGGATGTGGAACTTTTTAAATCAAAGCTTGTGCCTTTTTATTGAATAAACTCATCATTTTACAAAGCCTTTAAATGAATTGTGTGATACATCATTTAAAGGTGAAAGCAAGTCGAAGGGTAAGTTCTCCATTAGGGATGTGGAACTTTTTAAATCAAAGCTTGTGACTTTTTATTGAAAGAATTTTGCAAGTGTTGAAACCTCAATTTATTAATTATTTTAATTCGAACGATGTGTTGGATTTCTCTTTTTGGTGCTTATTCAATACGATTTAGAACTGAAATTTTCTTATTTAAGTTGTATAATGTTAGAATGTGATATGTGGTGATGAATTAGGCTGAAATCTTGACCGTAATGCCATCGCTAATTTCATCGGTAAATCGAACAAGAAAAGCATTTGCTCATTTCATTGGTGAATTCCTCATTGCATCGTAAGTTTCCATTATTTTACGTTTCACCAGTTTGCTTGACTCGTAAAACACTTCTTTTTTTAATTTTTTTTTACTTGATTTGACCCGTTTGACCAGTTTGCTTGACTTGTAAAACACTTTTTTTTACATATTTGATGTATCACGTTTGACAAGTTACTTGACTCATAAAAATATAAAACACTTCCATTTTGTTGTTAGTATACATATCACTTAAGTTTACGAGCAAACACGATCTATCAAAACCCATCCCGTACCTGACTCATTTCATCTTGATGATAAGTTGATACATATAGTACACTCGATATCAACGCGAAAAAAAAAGTGCAAAACCATAACTACATTTCCAATATAGCAAACTATCAACCGTTGATTTTCTAAACAAACCAAGGCTCTTAACTGAGAAGTCCATGTTTGTTGAATGTTTGACAAACCAAATTGCAAAACAATATTTGAAGCTATTTTTTTTTTTTTTTTTTTTACAAAAGGTGGCAAATAATTTTTTTTCCAAATTTATTAATGTTATAATGTTGGGGTAACCGGTTCATTTATGGGTCATGGGTCGGCATGTTATCGGATCACACAGGTCAGACGAGTCAAGTTCATTTCAGGTCAGCTATGGGTAAATGGGTTATCAAATATTTAATAGGTCATGTGTGTTGAAGAAGTCTAAATTCTATAACACCACCAATGTCTAACCTCCCTTATTTCACCCCATTTTTTATCTCTTGATTTAATTTCAACTCTAACTACCCATCAATTAACACGCATTTAATTATTTATGTTGATTAAAAATCAGAAAACCCATAGGCCTAATTTTGTAACAAATATTTCACAAAACACGTTATATATATATATATATATATATATATGTATGTATGTATGTATGTATAGGCTAAATATAAAATGAAAACCCATTTGAGTTGTGAAAACTCTAGAAACCCATTCTCAACTACATGTTTTTAATTAAAGATTAAATCTTGTGGTCTACAATTAAAGTTAATAAAAAATGTAAATATAAATATAACTTTTTCTCTCTCCTGAAAACATATATAAAAATTAGTAAAAAATTGTTAAAAAATAGCAAAAACATTTTTTTTATGTTTCGATGTTTTGTATTAAATGTTACAACATATATTACATGTAACAAAAAAAAAACGATGTTACATAGGGTTTTCGCGGGTTTTCACAACTCAAGTGGGTTTTCATTTTAACTGTGACAATCGTCAATTTCAGGTTAACTCCGTTAACTCAACTCCGTCAATTCAAACTTAAAGATCATTGAATCTATAACGCACACTTCATTACAGTTAAACTAGGGTTTAAATGACGCTTAACACTTACTACATGTGTAGTCTTTCGGGATTTGCACCGAAACGCAAACGAGTTGACGCAAACGATTGAGGAATAAACGAAAAACGTCAACATAATAATTATGGGATAATTATGTGTTAGCATATGTGTTACTTGATTATATGGTGTGTAATGCTAGACAAGAAACAAGAACTAAGTTAGTTAAGTTAGAAAAACAACAATTGGAAGTGGAGGGACTTGAGTGTAACTTGTATGTCTATAAATATAACCTTAATAACTTAACCCTAACTCCTTATTATTAACCTCAAGTCCGATGCCTCCTTCCCTTGTGAACCCTTGGCTGCCGTCCACTCTATACACACATTCAACCATCAAATCAAGTGTTTGATTGAAGAACTAGGTGCTAGGAAGGTATAATTGATCATCCTTTACATTCTTGTTGCTTGATTTTGATGTTTGTTGGGTTAACCACAAACCCTAGGCTGCCGATTTTGAGTATGTACATAGCTAACATGATTGTTGTAGAATCAATGATGATTGATAACTAGTATTGATGTTGTTACATGTTGATTGTTGTGTCTATGATTTGAGTTCAAACAAAAACCCTAATCTTGTATGTAATGTGAAATTGATGTGCATGGATGGTGTTTATGGAGTCTAGAGGGTTATATGGATGCATGATAGTTCATAGATTGTTATTATGTTGAGTTTGGATGCAAACAGATTCTGGACAGAATGTGTATACGATGTTTAAGTGACTGTAACGAAGTGTAAACGTGAAAGTTGGTTGAGATTGTGGGTACTGCAGTAAACTAGGTTGAGTCTAGTTTCTATAAAGTATAAGATTGTAATTTTTGGACAAGTAGAAGTTAACTTTTATGATTTTACAAAAACATTGTGCAAAGCTGAGCTGTTAGACCTGCTGTTAGGTTATGTTGTAAATGTTATATCTCATGAACTACGAGACCAATTGGGTTGGTTCCACTTCTGGAAGTTGACTCATTGAGTTAGGAACCAAACCCAAGTGGTCTTGCATTTATTTGATTTTTCGTTTAACGGGAATTGCAAATAACATTCTGTTGTGCATGAATCTGACTGTTATGAGTTTGCTGTAATGATTTGATGATTGTGAGAAAACTATGAGGAATAAAAATGTAATAAAATATGTTCTGGAAACCTAAGACATATGTGCTTCTGTGATGATTTTTGGTAAATTAATTGAGACGCTATGATCGGTGAAATAGTACAATCTTTCTAGTAGGATTTCTGTCTCGGTGAAACTAGCTGCTGAGTTTTGTGAAAATGCATGAAATATGATACTTGCTAATTTATTATCGTGTTATGACCAAATTGCCCTTGAGGGGAATGATTGCAAGATAATTGTCGTGTTTTGACTAAAATGCCCTTGCGGGGAATAACTGCTAATTGATTGTCATAATTTGACCAAAATGCCCTTATGGGGAATAATGGCTAGTTAATTGTTATTTGTTGACCAAAATGCCCTTACGGGGAAAAATTGCTAGTGATGTACGTTATGAATACATGACACGTATATGATTGCTTACACATGTGATGTGTCACAAAAACACTTGTTAAAGTTACACACGATTCACGAACGAAACACGAAACATGTTATGTGCATAGGTATTATGTGCCGGGTCTAGAGACTCGATAATATTCCGACACTTAGAAAAATCTCTTTGTTGTTTTAGAACGTTAGAGAGAGTTTTTCGGTGACGCGCATCTTGGTGATTTATTTTGGGAAATTCTTCGCAAACAGTGAGTTTCACTTTCCCCTCTTTAAACTGTTTTCAAACGCTTTTCACTTGGGGGAGATAACATACTCCACAACGCATTTAAGATTTTGTTATAAATTATATATCACTTGTAAAGGCTAAGTGGCAAACGAAACATTTGAAGTCCTACACATCGAACCGGTTAATATTTTGAATAGCGAGTCACTGTTGAGTAGTACTACTGGGTTTGACAAACCCCACCCAACGCTAAACTCGACTGGAGGTCGAGCGGGTGTAATTTTGGCTAACACGTACCATGGTCTGGAGGACCTGGTGACAAGGCACTTACTAAACGAGTCAGCTTCGGTGTCGAACACTTAGTAATACTTGTTGTATAGACTAGCTACCTATCGATATATAATTTGACATAACACTATCTGGTAACGCAAAACGCCGTAACGTGGTTACGCAAAACGCTTAACGCAAAACGCTTAACGCAAAACGCCGTAACGTGGTTACGCAAAACGCTTAACGTAAAACGCTGAACGCAAACGCTAAACGATTTATTTTATATAACTTGTGAACTCACCAACCTTGTGTTGACACTTTTAGTATGTTATTCTCAGGTAGCCGAGGCGGGCGCGCGGTTTAGGAACATGCATTGATTGAAAACGCTTTTGTCCTGCAAACTTATTTTCAACGATTATCTTTGGTTTTAAGTCGTCCTGCGTGACGCAACTTTTGATTAAAGGTTTTTACGCTTCCGCATTTAATTACTCGTAAACGTTTTCATGGTTTTGAAACTTTATTTTATGGTTTGATTATAACTGATGATTCCGATCCTACCAGTTCACACCCTCTGACGGTAAAACTCCGTTAGTGGATTTTGAGGGTGTGACAGATTGGTATCAGAGCCATTGGTTATAGCGAACTAGAAGCTGCATGCATACTAGACTATAACCGCGACGACCCATTAGTTATAATGATACGCACTACATAGATTTGTGTAGTCTTGTAATCTTATCTCTTTACCTCTTTCACTCATACGCGCGCGCAAACACGGCTTACCTGAAGGAATGTCGAAGCCGCCATCATCATCATCATCATCCGATCCGATGACTCATGCTCACGGGAAAGAACTGTAGATACCTACCGCATCGCCGCCCCGAGTAGTCCCGGAACTCGAAGCTCCCACACCGAAGAGGTACCGCCTATCCGGAGGCATATACGAAAACGAAGTTAGCTGGGATTGGTACCCTAACATGATCAGACGTATGGTCTATCGCGAACAAGTTCCCCCGTTACCTCACCCGAACCACCCTGCTTATCCCAACACCCTACCACCCATAACCGAACCTGTAGAGCGAGTTCTCGCAGCTGTTGTTTCATGCTTGGAGCGTGACGTGGGTTACACGCGCTATACGAGAGCGAACGTTTCCGGACTGTTAAAAGACGGAACCGAGACTAAGGAGGAGATTGCCCGCATGGCAGCGGCAATGAAGGAAATGCAAAAGGCTAGTGATCAACAGATGAAGATTATGAGGAAGATGCAAGCCGAGATGATAGACTTGCAAGAGCAACTCCAAGTAGCAAGGACCCGAACCGAGATAGCTCGAGAGCGTTGCGATGTCTTACAAATGCAACTTGCTCAGAACGCAGCCGAACCTAAGGCAGAGCCTGAAGAGGAACCTGAAGAAGATCCTGAAGAGGAGCCTGAGGAGGATCCCGCGGAAGATCCCGAGGAGGAACCCGAAGAAGAACCGGAGGAAGAACCGGCTGAGCCAGAGGCACACTCAGAGGTGTCCCCAGACGAGGTGCAGATGTGCAAATTCTTGGATTGGAACTGGCTAACGCGATGAACTGGGAGGAGTTCAAGAACATGATGCGAGAGGAGTACTGTCCGAGAGAAGAGATTTCGTAGTTAGAGTCAGAATTTTGGTCGCTGAAGATGGTGGGCTCAAAAATTGAAGCCTACACTACTCGTTCTCACGAGTTGGCTGTGATGTGTCCGCGGATGGTGGATCCGCCGAGTAAGAGGATTGAAATGTACATTGAAGGGTTAGCACCGCAGATTCAGGGCATGGTGACGTCTTCCAGACCAGCCACGATTCAACAAGCGATCCGTTTAGCTCACAAACTGACGGATCAGGCTGTGACCCAAGGTGCGTTACCACCTAGGGGTTCAACCACTAAAGCCCGTGACAACCCGAGTAATGACAACAACAGCAACAGCAACCCGAGCAGCGGAAAGAGGAAGTTTGACAACACCCGATCCTCATCCTCGAACCTCCCACTGCAACAACACTACCGTAAGCCCGAATTCACTCGGAGCTTTAACAATCAGAGTCACAACAACAACAACGGTAGCGGGCAGGTTTCGAGCGGATATGCTGGGAGATATCCAATGTGCAATAGGTGCAACTATCATCATGTTGGCCAGTGTGACCGCGTCAAGTGTCTAAGATGCTGAAAGATGGGTCACCAAGCGAAGGAATGTAGAGGAGACCTTGCGGCAAAGGGTGCTCCTAAACCACCTACGACGACGAAAGGATGTTACGAATGTGGGCAGGAAGGTCATTTCAGGAAAGATTGTCCCAAGCTGAAACAGAACGACAACAACGGGGGTAATGGAAATGGCAGTAGTGGTGGAAGCAATGGCAAAGGAAGAGCGTTGTAATTGGGACGGGTCAAGCCTGCAATGATCCGCACGTGGTGACTGGTATGTTCCCTGTGAACGATTGTTTTGCTTCTGTATTGTTTTGACACTGGAGCTTATAGGAGTTTTGTGTCGAAAGCCTTTAGCCAACTCTTAAACTAAACTCCAACTCTGTTAGATGCTAAGTTTCCTGTTGAATTAGCTGACGGTAAGACTATAGTAACGACTCATGTACTTGCGGGATGTAAGTTAAAACTGTCAGGCCATGTCTTTGATATCGACCTTATTCCTTTTACGCTTAGTAGTTTCGATGTCGTTGTCGGCATGGACTGGTTATCCGAGAACCGAGCGGAGATTATATGTCACGATAAGATAGTCCATATTATTACCCCTTCCGGCGAGATCCTTTCGGTCCGAGGTGAGAGAAGCGGCATGACCACCAGCATCATTACCCTCATGAAGGCGCAGAAGTACCTACGAAAGGGTCATCCGGCAGTTTTGGCGCAGATCATTGAGAAACCCGCGGAGGAGAAACGAATTGGAGATATACCTGTTGTGCGAGACTTCCCGGAAGTTTTCCCGGAGGATTTGCCCGGACTCCCTCCTGTACGACAAGTCGAGTTCCAAATCGAGTTGACACCTGGTCCAGCACCCATAGCACGAGCCCCGTATCGGCTCGCACCGGCGGAACTTCAGGAGTTGTCCACTCAGTTGCAAGATTTGTTGGATAAGGGTTTTATCCGACCTAGCTCATCGCCATGGGGAGCCCCTGTCTTGTTTGTCCGAAAGAAGGACGGGACTTTCCGCATGTGCATCGACTACCGGGAGTTGAACAAGGTGACTGTCAAGAACCGTTATCCTTTACCCCGAATTGATGATTTGTTTGACCAGCTTCAAGGATCGAGTTACTACTCGAAGATCGATCTGCGATCTGGCTATCATCAGCTTAGAGTACGCGAAGAAGATATCTCAAAGACGGCTTTCAGAACACGGTATGGTCACTACGAGTTTTCGGTTATGCCTTTTGGCCTAACCAACGCACCAGCCGTATTTATGGATCTCATGAATCGAGTATGCAAGGCGTACCTCGACAAGTTTGTGATTGTTTTCATCGATGATATTCTCGTCTATTCCAAGAACGAAGCTGACCATGAAGAGCACCTAAGGGTAATTCTGGAACTATTGAAGAAGGAACAACTGTATGCTAAACTCTCGAAATGTGAATTTTGGCTTCGCGAGGTTCACTTTTTAGGACATGTGATCAACGAGAATGGTATCCATGTCGATCCCGGTAAGGTAGAGGCCATCAAAAACTGGGAAGCACCTAAGACTCCGACTGAGGTGCGGCAATTCCTGGGACTGGCCGGCTACTACCGGCGTTTCATCGAGGGATTTTCAAAGATTGCTCAACCCCTCACCGCTTTGACTCACAAGGGCACTAAGTACAATTGGGGTGACGCGCAAGAATCCGCTTTTCAACTGTTGAAAACCAAGCTTTGTAGCGCCCCTATTTTAGCCCTCCCCGAGGGAACGGAAAATTTTGAGGTACACTGTGACGCATCTATACAAGGTCTCGGTTGTGTGCTGATGCAACTCGAGAAAGTTATAGCCTACGCCTCTCGACAACTACGGGTTCACGAGAAGAACTACACGACCCACGATTTGGAACTCGGAGCTGTGGTGTTTGCTCTTAAGATATGGAGGCATTACTTGTACGGTACCAAGTTTACCATTTACACCGACCACAAGAGTCTCCAACATATCTACGATCAGAAGGAGCTGAACATGCGACAGCGTCGTTAGGTCGAGCTGCTCAAGGATTATGATTGTGCCATCAAGTACCACCCTGGCAAGGCCAATGTGGTGGCCGACGCCCTCAGCAGAAAAGAAACAGATAAACCCAGACGAGTGCGAGCATTGCAACTCACGATTCATGCCAGCTTACCCGATCAGATTCGCGATGCGCAATTTGAAGCTTTGAAAGATGATAATCTTCCATCGGAACTCATGCGGGGCATGAACAAGCAACTTGAAACCAAATCGGACGGGGTCCGATATTTTGAGAACCGGATATGGGTTCCACGATACGGGGAGTTGAGAACTCTAGTGATGGACGAAGCTCACAAGTCCCGATATTCTATCCACCCTGGCTCAGATAAAATGTACCATGATTTAAAGGCACTTTATTGGTGGCCGAACATGAAAGCCGACATTGCCACCTACGTGAGCAAATGCTTGACTTGTGCCAGAGTCAAGATAGAATACCAGAAACCATCTGGTCTACTGCAACAACCGGAACTCCCAATGTGAAAATGGGAACACATCTCAATGGATTTTATTACGGGTTTACCTAAGACACCGACGGGATGCGATACCATCTGGGTGATCGTTGACCGGTTGACTAAGACACCGACTGCACACTTCTTAGCGATTAAGGAATCGGACAAAATGGAAAGACTAACTCGTGTTTACATGAAAGAAGTGGTGTCTAGACACGGAGTGCCTGTCTCAATCATTTCTGATCGAGATTCTCGTTTCACTTCGCACTTTTGGAAGTCGCTGCAAAACGCACTAGGCACCCATCTTGATATGAGCACAGCATACCATCCTCCGACGGATGGGCAAAGTGAGCGAACTATTCAGACCCTGGAGGATATGTTGCGTGCCTGCGTATTGGATTTCGGAAAAAGTTGGGAACCCCACTTACCCTTGGTAGAGTTTTCGTACAATAACAGCTACCACGCAAGTATTAAGGCAGCGCCGTTTGAAGCGCTGTACGGAAGGAAGTGTCGATCACCACTCTGCTGGGCAGAGGTGGGTGACAGCCAAATCACTGGTCCGGAACTGGTACTCGAAACTTCGGAAAAGATTGTTCAAATCCGAAATCGCATGGCAGCAGCACGAGATCGCCAAAAGAGTTACGCCGACAAGCGTCGAAAACCTCTCGAATTTCAAGTGAACGATCGAGTGTTACTCAAAGTCTCACCTTGGAAAGGTGTGGTTCGCTTTGGGAAGCGAAACAAACTCAACCCACGGTATGTTGGTCCGTACCGGATAACTGAGCGCATTGGTCCGGTGGCGTACCGACTGGACCTACCAACGGAACTCAGTGGCGTACACGATGTATTCCACGTATCCAATTTGAAGAAATGCTTATCCGATGAAACCCAAGTAGTCCCTTTGGATGAACTACAACTTGATGAACAGTTACGTTTCATTGAGGAACCAGTCGAGGTTTTGGATTGGGAAACCAAAACGCTCAAGCACAGCAAGATTCCAATCGTTAGGGTTCGATGGAACTCGAGACGTGGACCGGAGTTCACGTGGGAACGCGAGGATCAAATGATGAAAAAGTATCCTCACCTTTTTGAGGGGCTAACCAAACACAGAAAACCGCGAAACTCGGCAAACCGTCAGACATCACCGGAGGTATGAATTAAATTTCGGGACGAAATTTCTTTCTACTAGGGGATGATATGACAAACTGAAATTTTTTTCTTACTCTTTCAGACACTCATCACGACTTGACTCAAATTTTCGGGACGAAAATTCTTTAACATGGGAATGATGTGACAATCGTCAATTTCAGGTTAACTCCGTTAACTCAACTCCGTCAATTCAAACTTAAAGATCATTGAATCTATAACGCACACTTCATTACATTTAAACTAGGGTTTAAATGACGCTTAACACTTACTACATGTGTAGTCTTTCGGGATTTGCACCGAAACGCAAACGAGTTGACGCAAACGATTGAGGAATAAACGAAAAACGTCAACATAATAATTATGGGATAATTATGTGTTAACATATGTGTTACTTGATTATTTGGTGTGTAATGCTAGACAAGAAACAAGAACTAAGTTAGTTAAGTTAGAAAAACAACAATTGGAAGTGGAGGGACTTGAGTGTAACTTGTATGTCTATAAATATAACCTTAATAACTTAACCCTAACTCCTTATTATTAACCTCAAGTCCGATCGGCCTCCTTCCCTTGTGAACCCTTGGCTGTCGTCCACTCTATACACACATTCAACCATCAAATCAAGTGTTTGATTGAAGAACTAGGTGCTAGGAAGGTATAATTGATCATCCTTTACATTCTTGTTGCTTGATTTTGATGTTTGTTGGGTTAACCACAAACCCTAGGCTGCCGATTTTGAGTATGTACATAGCTAACATGATTGTTGTTGAATCAATGATGATTGATAACTAGTATTGATGTTGTTACATGTTGATTGTTGTGTCTATGATTTGAGTTCAAACAAAAACCCTAATCTTGTATGTAATGTGAAATTGATGTGCATGGATGGTGTTTATGGAGTCTAGAGGGTTATATGGCTGCATGATAGTTCATAGATTGTTATTATGTTGAGTTTGGATGCAAACAGATTCTGGACAGAATGTGTATACGATGTTTAAGTGACTGTAACGAGGTGTAAACGTGAAAGTTGGTTGAGGTTGAGTCTAGTTTCAATAAAGTATAAGTTTGTAATTTTTGGACAAGTAGAAGTTAACTTTTATGATTTTACAAAAACATTGTGCAAAGCTGAGCTGTTAGACCTGCTGTTAGGTTATGTTGTAAATGTTATATCTCATTAACTACGAGACCAATTGGGTTGGTTCCACTTCTGGAAGTTGACTCATTGAGTTAGGAACCAAACCCAAGTGGTCTTGCATTTATTTGATTTTTCGTTTAACGGGAATTGCAAATAACATTCTGTTGTGCATGAATCTGACTGTTATGAGTTTGCTGTAATGATTTGATGATTGTGAGAAAACTATGAGGAATAAAAATGTAATAAAATATGTTCTGGAAACCTAAGACATATGTGCTTCTGTGATGATTTTTGGTAAATTAATTGAGACGCTATGATCGGTGAAATAGTACAATCTTTCTAGTAGGATTTCTGTCTCGGTGAAACTAGCTGCTGAGTTTTGTGAAAATGCATGAAATATGATACTTGCTAATTTATTATCGTGTTATGACCAAATTGCCCTTGAGGGGAATGATTGCAAGATAATTGTCGTGTTTTGACTAAAATGCCCTTGCGGGGAATAACTGCTAATTGATTGTCATAATTTGACTAAAATGCCCTTATGGGGAATAATGGCTAGTTAATTGTTATTTGTTGACCAAAATGCCCTTACGGGGAAAAATTGGTAGTGATGTACGTTATGAATACATGACACGTATATGATTGCTTACACATGTGATGTGTCAAAAAAACACTTGTTAAAGTCACACACGATTCACGAACGAAACACGAAATATGTTATGTGCATAGGTATTATGTGCCGGGTCTAGAGACTCGATAATATTCCGACACTTAGAAAAATCTCTTTGTTGTTTTAGAACGTTAGAGAGAGTTTTTCGGTGACGCGCATCTTGGTGATTTATTTTGGGAAATTCTTCGCAAACAGTGAGTTTCACTTTCCCCTCTTTAAACTGTTTTCAAACGCTTTTCACTTGGGGGAGATAACATACTCCACAACGCATTTAAGATTTTGTTATAAATTATATATCACTTGTAAAGGCTAAGTGGCAAACGAAACATTTGAAGTCCTACACATCGAACCGGTTAATATTTTGAATAGCGAGTCACTGTTGAGTTGTACTACTGGGTTTGACAAACCCCACCCAACGCTAAACTCGACTGGAGGTCGAGCGGGTGTAATTTTGGCTAACACGTACCATGGTCTGGAGGACCTGGTGACAAGGCACTTACTAAACGAGTCAGCTTCGGTGTCGAACACTTAGTAATACTTGTTGTATAGACTAGCTACCTATCGATATATAATTTGACATAACACTATCTGGTAACGCAAAACGCCGTAACGTGGTTACGCAAAACGCTTAACGCAAAACGCCGTAACGTGGTTACGCAAAACGCTTAACGCAAAACGCCGTAACGTGGTTACGCAAAACACTTACCGTAAAACGCTGAACGCAAACGCTAAACGATTTATTTTATATAACTTGTGAACTCACCAACCTTGTGTTGACACTTTTAGTATGTTATTCTCAGGTAGCCGAGGCGGGCGCGCGGTTTAGGAACATGCATTGATTGAAAACGCTTTTGTCCTGCAAACTTATTTTTAACGATTATCTTTGGTTTTAAGTCGTCCTGCGTGACGCAACTTTTGATGAAAGGTTTTTACGCTTCCGCATTTAATTACTCGTAAACGTTTTCATGGTTTTGAAACTTTATTTTATGGTTTGATTATAACTGATGATTCCGATCCTGCCAGTTCACACCCTCTGACGGTAAAACTCCGTTAGTGGATTTTGAGGGTGTGACATTAACCTTACCCTGTATATATATATACGGAGAGGATCAAGAGAAAACTCATTTTTATAGAGAAAACTTAAAAACTCCGAAATAATTATTTTTAATTAAAAATAAAAAAATATTTTCAAATTTCTGTTTTTGCCATTTTTCTTATATTTTCTTACCCTTTGCTCGAAAAAAATAAAAAAAAAATCACTGTAATGCACATACGTATTACTGTGAGATACCGTTGTATTACACATGTGTATTACTATGTATTTTTTAGTTTAATAGTGTTTAATTGCATATATTCAATATTTGTATATTGTATATGTGTAGTAGTGTTGTATTATATGGAAAAAAATAATAAAAAAATAAAAGTCGATGTGGTGCACATGTGCGTTAATGTTGTATTACACATACGTACTTATGTGTATTTGATGTGTGTATTAGTCTTATATTGCATATATACAATAGTGTGTATCAAATATGTGGAATAGTGTTGTATTCTATGCAATACAAACACTTTTGTATATATGCAATGCACACTATTACACATGCGCACGACACCGACGAGGTTACCGACAAGGGTTTTTTTTTAAAAAAAAACGAATAACAACATATAAGAATAATGAAAAAAAAAGAAACTTTAAAAAAAAATTTAAAAAAAAAGTTAAAAACAGATTTTTAGAAGTTTTTTAGTTTTCTTTTTAAAAGGAATTTTTGGTAGATCCCACCCCTATATATATACACGCATTCGTCAACATTTTAGTGCGAACCCCACACAAAAAATAGCATCGAACAAACTACATGCACATGCGGCAGCACGCGCTCGTACTGATAACCAATTTACACACCACATCAAATAATACAAACCAACACAAGGGGATAATTTACGCAAATCCACAGCAACGCGTGAGCACTTCTATACACAGTGTAAGAAATGAATCTCGTGTGTTAAAACTACATAAAGTCTCATTCAGAAGTTGAGTTTCTAACCAGATGCTAAAAAGCATATAATGTTGTTATTGTATTAAAATGACACCGTATGGCATACACAATATAAGAAATGCATATCATATTATTGGTTTGTTAAATATTATTTTAACATGTAGCGAGCCTTCCATTTACCAAATGCCTCTGGATAAATTGTAGGGTCGTCTACATATCCTCAACCCGACCTAATCGCCACGTCAGCTTCTGAGACAGCACCCAATACTACTTTTGTTGGAAACAAATACGCAACAAATGCAACCTCGGATGGCAACATGTCTGGAAACTACTCATAAACTCACATTTTTATACGTTGCATTATTTCAACAATGAGTTATGATCAAATTTGAAAAATCATACATTACTTTGATATAGTTGAATCATGAAGGTATCTGCTTATGATGTCTTTTATTTTATCTACATTATGTTTTACTAATAAAAAAGGGATAAAATAGCAAAAGACATCCTTTACGTTTAATCGTTTTTTTAATGGACGTCCTTTAACAAAAGAAGTGGCAGAAAACATCCTTTATGTTTAAAAAACTCTATCACATTATGTCATTTGGCCCTAACTCTGTTAATTTTTCTCGTTAAATTTGGTCATGTGCAAGGAACAAGAGAGTAAATTCACCTTTTACTCTTGAAGGACCATTTATGTAGATAAATTAAACTCTTGAAGTACCATTTATGTAAATCCATCTCTCTCTATAACCAACATCTTCATCATCTCCCTCTTTACACACCATGCCAACACCATCAGCAATCACTACCACCATATTCGGCCACCATATATACATGCAACCACCCACTTGCCACAACTATCAATGCTATAGTTCACCACCACATCTTCACAATCACCACCCTCGCTTGCTACCACTCCACCACTCTCAACATAACCCTCCAACACCACTACATCCACCGTTGTTGGATCTGTAACTCGACCCGAGAACCACTGCCACCATTTCCGGATCTATAACTCGACCCGAGAACCCAAATCCACCAAACCACAAAACCTAATTATCCTACAACAATTCAACATAATCGTAGAAATATTTATCGATGTATAACACCAATGTATAAACCTAATTTATAAACCTATAACAATTCAACATAATCCAATGACCACCCCCATCATCTTTGGTTGACCATGCAACCGCCACAACAACGTCGGGTCTCTGGCTACAGGTTGTAGCGAGTAGAAGCCACCTAGGGTTTCGATTCAAGATTAGGGTTGACACATATTAAAACCTTCAATCTCTGAGTCAAGTTCTAGGGTTTCGTTCGATTGATTTAAACGTAAAAACAAAGGCTTGATGGCGGAAATAGATGATGAAATACTAAACCTCACTTCGATTCGTTTGCTGGTTTCAGATGTGGTTGTGATGTAGTAGCTTTTGGCGGCTACAGAAAGTAATGTGCTGGTTGGTGGCTGATGATACTGGAGGTTGTGATGCAACGGCTAGGGTTACGGTTTTGGGTGAGGGGTCTGTGGTGGCCAGCCACATTGCAGGTGGTGGTGTTAGGGTGGCTGGGGCAGGTGGTGGAAGTTGTTGCCGGAGAGCGGTGGTTGTATGGTGATGTTTCTAGTGGCAGCAGGTGGTGTAGAGGTTGAGAAGAGAGAGAGTTTTAATTCTTTAATTTATAATATGTAATTCTTTAATTTTATTTATATTAATATATTTTTATATAAATTGTGAAATGACAAATTTACCCTCAAGTGCAAGGCATATGACCAGATTTAACGAGAAAATTTAATTGGTTTAGTGTCAAAGGACGTAACGTGAAGGAGTTTTTAAACGTAAATGATGTTTTCTGTCATTTCTTTTGCTAAAGGATGTCTATTGAATAAACAATCAAACATAAAGAATGTCTTTTGCTATTTTGTCTAAAATAAGGGCATAAATTATAAAAAAAAAAAAAACATCTTATGTTAGTAGTTCGATATGATATCTCATCAACATCAAAGAAAAGAGACCCAAGAATATAAGAAACATGTTGAAATAAACATGAATAAAAGGGATAAAATAATTATAAAATAAACAAAAATCAAAAATCTATAAAAGACAAGAAAAAAATAATAGGCTCACCAATCGACATGGATGTTGAAAAAGAAGCAGCATATCCAGCAACGGTTGTAGCCATGTCACCACAAACCAATATACGCCTCCTGTATGTCGTACAGGTTGGGCTAGCGCACAACTGAAAGTGATTCTTCTAAAATATTAAATAAAATGCAATCAATACTCAATAATAATTTTTCTTAATAACAGTTTCCGCATATAATACATTTTTGTGAACACTGACTTTATTATATGTTTAACCACATATCCTAACACCCTGTAATACGAATTTGAAAGTTAATAAGCAAATTGCTTTAATGAAACAAATAGACTGTAAAGAAAGCTGCCTAAAGGTAGCATGCAGACAAAATTAAGTGTTATAGTCCAATAGCATACCAAGAAAGTTGATTGTAAACTATAGTTGCCAATAGTATTATAGATATTGCAATATGTATTACAGATATTGCAGTACAGTAGTACACCACACATAGAATCTGCTAAGAATACCCGGCTTGTACACCTAACATTAATTTACTTAAGAAACCTCAGCCTAAATACAAATCAAAAGGTAGTTGGTGTACAGCATAATTTTAGGCCACTTACACCATGTGTAGTGGATGGAGCCCTTTTGAGAATGTTATGCGTGTTATGGTATTTTTTTTTCCCATGAGAAACGTAGGAAATAATATCCTATATGTTTTGATAATAAAAGAAAAGAAAAAAAAAAGTTATGTTCATGTTTAGCATAACAACCACAAATTGTTTGTTTTGTGGGCTTCATATTTTCTTTTGTCCAGAGTGGGCTTCTGCCCACGTGAGGACTCAAGAAACAAAGGGTTTAATTAGCAACCAACATTACAAGATATATATATATATATAGTGAACAATATTTTGGTGAACAAGTTAAGTCCTCTTTTTTCAGCCGTCGACAACAGATCAAGAGAGAAGAACATTAGTGCTCTAGTTTTTGGTGTTTTGTGAAGACAAGAGACGTTCCAAAGATTGATATATTCTCTCGTGGTGATACCTCTTACTCGTTAGTCTTTTATATTTAATTCTATATACTTGAAGATTATCTGTACCAAGTATATGATGATTTGTGTATACCTCTAGTTTTACCTAGAGAAGACTTTGTATTGCTCATTATTGGTGATAGTGGATTTGAAGCGGCTCTAATAGTCCCGTGGTTTTTTCTCTCGCCTTGAGAGGTTTTCCATGCTAAAATTTTTATGTCCCTTGTTACTTTTAAATTACCCTATTTTGTTTGCATTCTCATTGGTTCATTCGGGTCGGGAAAAAGTTTAGCCAAACGAAGATTAATTCCGCACTTTTGTTTACCGTTCGTGGCTAGGTGGTCGTTTTTCCCAACAAAGTAGTATCAGAGCTTCGGCTCTTGTTCTTGGGTTACGACTTGTTTGAACAATAGAAGCTAACACAAGTAGGATGGTGAATTTGAATGGTTCTAATTATCATATTTAGAAAGGCAAGATGTAAGACCTTCTTTATGTGAAGGATTATTATTTGCCAGTGTTCACTACTATAACATCGTGAAAATACCCCATCTAATTTTGGGATAAAAATGCCAAATCTGGAAGTAGAAGGACCGAAAATGAAAATTTTAAACTTCATGCATCTTCGCGTATCGCGAAGATGACCACTGAACAACTTCGCGTATCGCGAAGTTGCTGGCACACATTTCAAAGCTTATCCAGTTACGTGGCGACACGTGTCAGCACAGGGTTGACATGCAAAATTGCGGCGCCGTCATGCATCTTCGCGTATCACGAACTGCCATAGCCTACATCTTTGTGTATCTCGAAGATGCACAAGTCGAGGCTATAAATAGGAAGCTACGGGTTCAGCCCCATTCATCCCATTTTCACACCTATTCTCACATAGTTAATATTGGGAAGTGTGCCAGAGATTTCCAGGGTTTTGAGGGTTGTTCTCGCGAAGAAACGGGGTGTTGTTACGCTACTAAACGAGTTGCTGATCTCGTAAACGAAGCACAAGCCGAATTGCTGCTGTTTTTCTTAGTTGTTACTACCGACTAGCTGATTTAAGGTAAGATCATGGTTAAGTTACTTTACTATATAGTTATTAGAACCTAGTTAAGGGTATAGTCGTTAAACTATGTTTTCCAAGTAATGTTTTATAAAGTAAAGATGTTGCTTCCATGTGAAGTAATATTATCAAAATTATTATTTTGATCGGCACGTAGTAACTGGAAGGGGGATATCATTAGTAGACTCTTCTTGCCTAAGGAAAGTAATTCGTACAAATTCCAATCAACCGTGGGACCCGTTTAATTACCTGGAGAAGTTTGCCAACGTGATATCCTTTATTAGGCCAAAGCGTGCTATTCCAAACGTCATATGTAAATCCAGAGTATTTTCATAAACGACTATAACTATACTAAGGATAGGTCAGACCTAAGAGTCTGCTGATCAGACCTCGAGTCTGCTGATCAGACCTCGAGTCTGCTGAACTGAATCAGACTTCAAGTCTGCTGATCAGACCTCGAGTCTGCTGAACTGAAATAGACTTAAAGTCTGCTGAATGATTAAGATATACCAACTAGGTACTTATGCATTCCTATTACAACTATAGGTTGATAGCATACTGAGGAGAGAAGTTATGGTATCACCACACTGATAATACAAGGTGAACACGTTAACCTTTTATGGTCTGAACTGATTTTACACTTGTAATAGATGGGTTGTTTATTGCAAAGAGTATGATAAATGTTTACATGAGATTATATCTCTAAAAACGTTATAATACAATATAGATAATAAAAAGCAACTCAGACCGAATACACATGTGTCTGGATCCAAACATAACTGATAATTGGTATACAAAACCAAGTAAGTCATAACCAGTTCTCCAACAGGGTTACATAGCCTATGGAAGGTTATCTCCGAACAAGGGCTTTGTACTCGGGGAACCTTTGAATTGTGTGTGTAGGGCAGTGGTACAAATCCCGGGAATGATAGGCATTCCTACTGAGATTGTGAACAGAAAACTATGATTGTATTTAACGACTGTTATAAACTGTTTTATCGAGTCAACCTTCACCACCATATAGGTGACGTGTTTTTCCCACCCGTGCAGGTAAGTAGATGCTATTAGTGATATACAAGGATTTGGAGTCATGATGATTAGAAGATCGCATGTGATGGCTCTATTTTTGATAATATAAAACCCTGTAATAATAATAATATAACACTGTTTTGTAAACTGGAAACTTGGGTATTTAATTCCCGAGTAATTTTGATAATGTAAATTAATATTTTAATATATAAGACTCCCGCTAAAAAAAACCTGCTACCCTGTTATATTTACAAAACAGGTACCAACCCGGGACGTCGCACCTAGGCCCTGAGCCGGGGTGTGACAGGTTGGTATCAGAGCCATCAATTTCAGCGAATTAGGTATTAACATATTAGTACCTAAGCTTTAACCATTTATTTGATAAGTAGGTATAAGCTATAATTGGTAGTCTACCTATCCCTAAGTTTATATATATATGCAGATGTCGTATACAAATTATTACGGACAAAAACGTCGGGTCACAAGGCGGTCAAATCCAGCCCCCGATGCCGAGCCGTCTGATAAAGCTAGCATAAAGTTTGGTCCTAAGTGGCCATCTGTATCAGTGAATCCGACTGAACCGGTGTATATGAATCCGGCTGATCCGAACCCTCCGAATAATCCGATCCCAACAAATGTGATGTATCATGTCGATCATATAGATCCATATGTGGCTTATGGAAGCCAATTACCATATGCTCCGGGTAGCTCTGAAATGCCTATAGAGATATCGAGTGATACCTCTGAAAGCATCCCACAATACTACCCATCTGATATACCAACTTACCATCCTTCTGACGAGATGGAAGTTCAAAGTAGAATAAAACAAGAGACAAGTATTGAATCATCAAGTTGGATGAACTGCTATTCCAACCATAGTTTGTGGCATTTTGGATCACCGCCACCATGTCACCAAATTATAGCAAGACCAAGTCAAGGACCGATTCATTTCTTTGAGGTTCCTGGTTTCCTACCACATCAAGGTCCTATACCAATTGTATCTGAGCAAGCAAATGAGATACAGGAGGAAGCCCGTTTAGTTGAGGAGTTCTACACTACAAACATCCCTGACGAGGAAATGCAGGCTATGTAGCAAATCCTCACTTGTACCCAAGGGAAACAGCTTATCTTTTTCCTTTGGCATCCGCACCAGTAGGGTATCCTAACCAACCTAACTCGGTGATGGATGAATTAAGGAACGAAAGAATTCAGAAGAAAAAGATAGGTAATAAGATCATCAAGAAGTGTGACAAGATGGAGAATTTGGTTAAGAAATGTTCTAAGGACTAGAATTATATTAATGTTTTTGTTAAAGCATGTTTTTATTCCGTCCCTATGTAATATATTGTGAAAGGAATAAAATACTGTGTGTATTAAATTGGTGCATTTCATTGAATTACAGAATGTCTGAACAAAGAAATGAAACTCAAAGGAGTCAAGCTGATAAAGCCAAAACTCATGAAAACAATACTAATCAATACCAGAAGAATACATTGGGGGTATACGTGAGATGATTAATGAAGCGGTTACACCATTAATCAAATATGTTGTTACTTCGTTAATAAAAATGGTTCAAGACCACACCGCAAATTCAAAAAGCGTGCCAAGTCAAATTCAAAATCAATAAAACAACCAAGTCATAGTGTATCCATTCATTCTAAAAGAAAAGAAACAACAAAGGATGAACAAGAAAAGAAAGAAGAGGACTACGAGAGCTCCACCGCTAATCATGAACCGAGCCAAACAAAGAAGAGAAAGATTAACATGAGTTGTGCATTTAAAGATTTTCAAGTGTACAAACCAAAGGAATTCTATGGAGATAAAGGTGCAATAGCTACACTACGATGGCTCGAGGAGATGGAGTCTATCATTATTATCAGCAAATGTACTAAAGAGGAAAGCATCCAGTATTCATCCCAGATGTTCAAGGGAGAAGCACTGGAATGGTGGACTACTTTGATAGAGGTGAAAGGCAGGAAGAATCTGTATAATCTTGAATGGAAGACTTTTAAAGAATTGATCAAACAAAGATTTGTTCATGTTCATGAGATTGATCAAATTCAGACTAAGCTTTGGAACCACAAGGTTATAGGTACCAATCTCAAGGAGTATAATACCAAGTTCTTTGAGTACTGCAGGCTTGTTCCACATTTGGTTACTCCCGAGTATAACAAAGTGACCAGATATATTTATGGATTGCCAAAGTAAATCCGTGATCATGTGAGATCACACATGCCTACAACGACCGAGTCTGCTATTGAGCTTGCTGGTTATTTGACGCAGAGTATGATCAGGAGTCGTGAGGAGGAAAAGAAGATTGTAGTTGAGAAGAAGAGAGAGAATGACGGTAAGAAAAGATTTGAGAAAGGAAGAGAGGGGTCGGCTGTATTTAACCAACCGTTTTGTCAAAATTGTGGTAAAAGACATGATGGGAGATGTTTAAAGCCTACTCCCAAGGTTGATGTTCGCAAGTTTGATCCGTATTCAACTTGAAATTTTGGTAAACGACCGGGTCATAAAGAGGAGGATTGTAGAAAGAAACTGATTGTCTGTTTTAACTGTGGAAAGAAGGGACACTTCAGTGCTGAGTGCACAAAGAAGAAGCCGGTAGCTGGAGGCGCCAGTGGAAGTGGTGCCAGGAATGATGGCAAGAAAGGGAACGCCCACGCGTTTATGCTGAACACTCAAAAGGCAGGTGAATTGCCAGATGTGATTACTGGTACGTTTTCTATTAATAATGTTTATGCTAGAGTCCTATTTGATTCTGGAGCCAATCAAAGCTTTATAGATTATAAGTTCTGTAACTTATTGAATAAACCTCTAGCTAAACTAAATAACCATTATAAAGTAGAAACGGCCAATGGAAATTTAATTCGAATATCAGAAATATTAAATAGTTATATTTCCCTAGCCGGATATGAGTTTCCAGTACAGTTGTTACCTATGGAGTTAGCTAGATTTGATGTTATACCAGGAATGGATTGGTTAGCTACCAACCAAACTCGAATATTATGTAATGAAAAAGCCATTGAAATACTGACTACAAATCGGAAGATTATTCGTATAGCTGGTGATAAAGAACCTAGTAGGATTGGAATCATTTCGAAAATCAAGGCGAGTCACTGTTTAGGTAAAGTTTGCCTAGCATTCATGGCATATGTTACTAAAGAACCTGAACCTAAGAAGATGGAAGAAGTATCAATTGTCTCTGAATTTAAGGACGTATTTCCTGATGAATTACCGGGAATGCCACCGGATCGTGAAGTTGAGTTCAGAATAGACTTAATTCCGGGAACGGCTCCAATTGCTAAGTCTCCATACAGGCTAGCACCGACTGAAATGAAACAATTAAAGAAGCAATTAGATGAGTTATTGGAAAAGGGATTTATACGACCGAGTTCTTCACCGTGGGGAGCTTCAGTATTGTTTGTTAAGAAGAAAGACAGATCAATGAGAATGTGCATTGACTACGTGAACTGAACAAGGTGATGATCAAGAACCGATATCGTTACCAAGAATCGATGATCTTTTTGATCAATTGCAAAGGGCGAGTTGTTTTTCCAAGATTGATCTTAGATCCGGATATCATTAACTAAAGGTTCAAGAAGAAGATATATCAAAGACGGCATTCAGATCCCGATATGGACATTATGAGTTCACTGTTATGCCGTTCGGACTCACTAATGCTCCAGCAGCTTTTATGGATATGATGAATCGAGTCTGTAAACCATACCTGGATAAGTTTGTTGTTATCTTCATTTATGACATACTTATCTATTCCAAGACAAAGGAAGATCATCAAGCTCATCTAAGAACTATACTGGAAACGTTGAGAAAAGAAAAACTATATGCAAAATTCTTGAAGTGTGAGTTTTGGATATCTGAGGTACAATTCCTTGGACACATTGTGAATGAAAAGGGTATTCAAGTTGATCCGGCCCAGATTGAAGCCATTACAAAGTGGGAGAAGCCCAAAACCCCGACCCAAGTTTGAAGTTTTCTGGGGTTAGCAGGTTATTATAGAAGGTTTATCCAGAATTTCTCAAGGATAGCGGTTCCATTAACTTCACTTACCCGAAAATCTATTAAATTTGAATGGGGACCGAAACAAGAAGAAGCGTTTGAAACCCTTAAGCAGAAACTAACAAATGCACCTATCTTAGCCTTACCCGAAGGTCAAGATAATTTTACCATATACTGTGATGCTTCACACATAGGTATGGGGTGCGTTTTGATGCAAGACAAGAAAGTGATTGCTTATGCTTCTAGACAACTGAAAGTTCATGAAAAGAATTACACCACGCATGACCTGGAGTTGGGAGCTATAATTTTTGCATTGAAGTTTTGGCGACACTACTTGTATGGTGTAAAGTTTACTGTTTATACTGTTCATAAGAGTTTGAAGCACATATTTGATCTGAAAGAGTTTAATATGAGACAAAGGCGATGGATGGAGACACTAAATGATTATGATTGTAAAATCGTCTATCATGAAGGAAAAGCCAATGTTATGGCTGATGCTTTAAGCAGAAAAGAGCACGATATGCCGAAAAGAGTAAGAGCTCTGACGTTAGAACTTAAGATTGATCTATTAACCGAAATCAAAGAAGCTCAGAAGTTAGCACTAGAAGAAAATAATATAAAGGCTGAAAAAGAAAATGGAGCAATAGATCAATTAGTTAAAGGTGAGGATGAAATACTCAGGTTAGGAAAAAGAATTTGGGGACCAATGGTTGGAAGCTTACGAGAAAAGATATTGGAAGAAGCTCACAAGTCAAAGTATATGATGCATCCGGAAAGCGATAAGATGTATCATAACCTCAAGGATGATTACTGGTGGATCGGGATGAAGAAAGAAATTGCCTTGTATGTAGCAAAGTGTTTAACATGTTCAAAGGTCAAGGCTGAACATCAAAAGCCGTTAGGTTTATTGCAACAACCCGAGATCCCGATATGGAAATGGGATATGATCACTATGGATTTTATTATGAAGCTACCTAAGACTTCCCGAAAAAATGATGCTATTTGGGTTATTGTTGATAGACAGACTAAGTCTGCCCATTTCATTCCAATTCAAGAAATGTTTAGCATGGATAAGTTGGCACAGTTGTAGATGGAAAATATTGTATCATTGCACGGTGTGCCATTATCTATTATCTTTGATCGAGACAGTCGTTTCACCTCCAATTTTTGGAAAAGTTTTCAAAAAGAAATGGGGACACGCTTAAACTTAAGTACTGCTTATCACCCACAAACTGACGGACAAAGTGAAACGACGATTCAAACATTGGAGGACATGCTTCGTGCCTGTGTTATAGACTTAAGTGGTAGTTGGGATACGCACCTAGCATTAATGGAATTTTCATACAATAAAAGTTATCACACAAGTATACAGAGGGAACCATATGAAGCATTATACGGACGAAAGTGTAGAACGCCCATATGTTGGTCTGAGATAGGTGATAATCAATTGTCAGGTCCTGAAATTGTTCAAAGAACGACTGATCAGGTTATTCAAATCCAGGAACGACTAAAAGCAGCACGTGATAGACAAAAGAGCTATGCCGATACACGCCGAAAACCTTTAGATTTTAAAGAGGGAGATAAAGTGTTGCTGAAAGTATCACCTTGGAAAGGAGTTGTTCGTTTTGGAAAGAAGGGTAAATTGAGTCCGTGTTTCATTGGACCCTTTAAGATTATTGAAAGAATAGGTCATATAGCCTATCATCTTGAATTACCTGAAGAGATGTAAGGAATTCATGATGTATTTCACATATCAAATTTAAGTAGATGTTTAGCTGACAAGACACTCACTATGCCTCTAAAAGACGTACAAGTGAATGAAAAACTCAAGTTTGTAGAGAAACCAATACGGATTGAAGATAGTCAAATCAAATTCCTTAAGCATAAAAGATTGAAATTGGTAAAAGTCAGATGGAATTCACGGAGAGGTCCGGAATTCACTTGGAAACTTGAGTCCGAAATGAAAAGAAAATATCCACATCTCTTCGTATAAATCTCGAGGACGAGATTTTTCTAAAGGTGGGGAGGATGTAACATCGTGAAAATACCCCATCTAATTTTGGGCTAAAAATGCCAAATCTGGAAGTAGAAGGACTGAAAATAAAAATTTTAACTTCAAAGCTTATGCAATTACGTGGAGACACGTGTCAGGACGGGGTTCACATTCAAAATTGAGGCGCCGTCATGCATATTCGCGTATCGCGAACCGCCATAGCCTGCATCTTCGCATATCGCGAAAATGCATGTAAGACCCCGAATCCCGGAAATCCTACAGTTGGTAATCACATCCACAATTTCACAAAAATTTAAAACCAAATGATTCGTTTTTATTTAAAACAAGTTCAGAGTAAATAACAGCGGAAAAAAGTGTAATTATTTAAAGAAAATCCCAAACATGGGTACAGGTGTCCAAAAATCAAATATAAATATAATATCCGTTTTATTGGAAATCCTCGACCAGAAATGCCTTCAACCTTCTGAGTAGTCCCCAGCACGTCCAAGCGATAACCTCAAATCCTTAACCTGAAAATCAATCTAACATACACACAAAGTCAGCTAGAGCTGAGTGAGTTTAAGTTTTCATAAACGACATTCATTAAATAATTTAAAATTCCATGAGCATGGAATGTAGGGGAAAATCATGAGTCCATAAAATCATAAATAGCTTTTCTTAACCAAATCATAAGTAAATAAAACATTAAACATCTTTTCACGCAGCACGGGCCTCCTCACCCCGGGTTTTCCCCGAGTAATATATTTGACCCAGCCGCGGTTTAACAAAACCATTAAAATCATGCAACACGAGCCTCCTCACCCCGGGTCATCCCCAAGTAATATATTTGACTCGGTCACAGTTTAATAAAACAAAATCACGCAATACGAGCCTCCTCACCCCGGGTCATCCTCAAGTAATATATTTGACTCGGTCGCGGTTTAACATACCAAACACGTGATACGGGCCTCCTCACCCCGGGTCTTCCCCAAGTAATATATTTGACCCCACCACGGTTTATAGAACGGCGGGCCTCCTCACCCCGGGTCTTCCCCAAGTAATATATTTGACCCAGCCGCGTCATAAACATGCAACACGGGCCTCCTCATCCCGGGTCTTCCCCGAGTAATATATTTGACCCGGTCACAGTTTACCATCACATACACATTCACATACACATTCACATACACACATACAAACATCTAATTCAAACATCCAACCAACAATATCACCACATACAATCCATAAATAATTGATAATCTAGGCATTCAATACTAAGCCTAATAGCAACCTCGAGGCTTAGAGCCCAAGTAAAATGTATAACCTTAAGGGATATATGACCTTAAACGAGTCTAAAATATCCTAAGGCATAAAATATAATTTACACATGTCTTCATAAAGGCACAACCACAAACAAGATCATACAACACCAAACCAATAGTTTAAACGAATTAAAATCGGTTAAAATCATAATAAGGTGTGTATGCTAGCCCAACACGTAAAAAGATTAAAAAAGGGCGTCATGAACTCACCTGAATCAATCGAACACCTGCAACGAGCTAGGAAATCCCTAAGTGCACAATCACAAGCAAGGGCCTGTAAATTATACACAACGCGTTACTAAACTAGACCGCAAGAACACACTTGCCTAATGGGCCGCTCAAGCTCAACACTTTGGCCCAAGGCCCAACACTTGGCCCAAGGCCCAACAACTTGGCCCAAGGCCCAACCCATACCCAACTACTTTACCTCAGCCCCTTAAACCTTTCAACTAACCAAATCCACCGGTTAAGCCTAAAACGAACTTATCGATTAATAACGAGTAAAACGTGTAGATTTTAACATGAGAAGATGCATTTAATTACATAGGATAACCTTTTAAATAAATTATTAATTTTTGCCAGACTTTAATAAATGTATTAGGTTTATAAAAATATTTTTATTATATTTTTCTATTGGACACAAAAATTATAAAAATTCCTCCAACACAGCAAGGTACGTGCAGCTATTTCAGTGCGTAACAAAATGGTTTTATTTTTATAAAATTCATTACCGAACCAAATTAAACGATTCCAATTGTGTTTGGTTCCTAACTCAAAATACTAAATTCCAGAAGTCGAACCATTCAATTTGGACCTGTCGAAAAAAGGTTATGACGTCGGGAAGACAGACCAGAATCCGTCATCCCACATCAGCTTTGACACTCGATTTTATAAATTCATAAAAACTATTCAAATCTCGTCCAAAAATTACGTGTTATACCTTTCTGGAAACTAGACTCAAAGTAGAACATCATGGAATCAAGAATCGATCAAAAACAATGGATTATCATCGCGTTACAGACCCCACAATAAACGTATACGAATCTGTCAGCAAACCGTTATCATCAAAACTCAACCTTAACGACCAATAAGCGCGTTAATATGATCAATTAAGGTGTAAAAGACATGGAGAATCATAAAACCAACCTTGAATTGAAGTTTTCACGGCTGAAACTTGGCTGGACAGAAGAAAAACGAGCAGGGGGGGTCTTGAGGCCGATCGGCTGCTGGGAATAGAGTTAGGGTTAGGGTTTTTCTTTGTTAATATTATGATATAAAATAAATTACACTCTAGTCCCTCCAGTATGAAGTGTGTAGCAACTTGGGTGGAAAGTCAATTATTTCAACTTACGGGTATGACAAGGAGGTCCCCGAAGTAAGCCGGTTCAAACCCGATAAATATACAAACTCTACAATGTGCATGCCGATAAACGAAAATGTCGGGTGCTAAATACTAATATAATACTTTAAGTCGTAAGGGGGGATGTTTTGGGAAAAAGGATGGACAAACGGACTTTTAAAACCTATTACAAGGCTCTAAATTAGAAAGATGAAACCCCGGCTTTTTGACCAACATTTATAAACGATCAGCCGATTAACGAAATTTACGGGCGTTACAATGTACAAGTCGAGGCTATAAATAGGCAGCTACGGGTTCGGCCCCATTCATCCCATTTTCACACCTATTCTCACATAGTTAACATTGGGAAGTGTGCCAGAATTTCCGGGGTTCCGACGGCTGTTCTCGGGAAGAAACAGGGTGTTGTTACGCTACTAAACGAGTTGTTGGTCTCGTAAACAAAGCACAAGCTGAATTGCAGCTGTTTTCTTAGTTGTTACTATCGACAAACTGATTTAAGGTAGGATCATGGTTAATTTACTTTACTATATAGTTATTAGAGCCTAGTTAAGGTATAGTCATTAAACTATAAATGTTTTCCATGTAATGTTTTATAAAGTAAAGATGTTGCTTCCATGTGAAGTAATATTATCAAAATTATTATTTTGACGGACACGTAGTAACTGGAAGGGGGATATCATTAGTAGACTTTTCTTGCCTAAGGAAAGTAATTCGTACAAATTCCAATCAACCGTGGGACCCGTTTACTTACCTGGAGAAGTTTGCCAACGTGATATCCTTTATTAGGCCAAAGCGTGCTATTCCAAGCGTCATATGTAAATCCAGAGTATTTTCATAAACGACTATAACTATACTAAGGATAGGTCAGACCTAAGAGTCTTCTAATCAGACCTCGAGTCTGCTGAACTGAATCAGACTTCAAGTCTGCTGATCAGACCTCGAGTCTGCTATTAGTGATATACAAGGATTTGGAGTCATGATGATTAGAAGATCGTTTGTGATGGCCATATTTTTGATAATATAAAACCCTTGTAATAATAATAATATAACACTGTTTTATAAACTGGAAACTCGGGTATTTAATTCCCTAGTAATTTTGATAATGTAAATTAATATTTTAATATATAATATTTCCGCTTAAAAGAACCCGCTACTCTGATATATATTTACAAAACAGGTACAAACCCTGGACATCGCACCCAGGCCCTTAGCCGGGGTGTGACAACTACCGATAAACCTGAAGATAAAATTGATGAAGAGTGGAATATTTTGCATAGGAATGTTTGTGGGTATATCCAGCAGTGGGTTAATGATAATGTTTTGAACCATATTAGTGGGAAGATTCATGCTCGTACTTTATGCACAAAGCTTAAAGAGTTGTATGCTCGGAAGATCGGGAACAATAAGTTGTTCATGATTAAACAATTGATAAACTTGAAATACCGTGATGGTATACCTGTTACTGATCATTTGAATGCTTTTTAGGGTGTTATTAATCAGCTTGCATGTATGGGTATTAAGTTTGAAGACGAGATACAAGGTTTATAGCTTCTTGGTACGTTACCAGATTCTTGGGAGACTTTTAGGACATCATTGTCCAACTCTGCAGCAAACAGTATTATTACTATGGAATTGGCTAAAGGTAGTATTATAAATGAAGAGATGAGAAAAAAGTCACAAGGTTCCTCTTCACATTCAGATGCCTTAGTTACCAAAAGTAGGGGGAGAAGTCATAGTAGAGGTACGAGTAATAGAGCAAAGCAACGCAGTAAGTCTAAAGGGAAGTTTGAAGAATTTGAGTGCTATCATTGTGGTAGAAAAGGGCACACGATAAAATATTGCAGATAATTGAAAAAGGATAACAAGAAGGCTAATTACAACAATAAAAAGAACAACCACAAGAAAGACGACGGTGATGAAGGTACTTCTGAAACTAACACTGCCACCGAAGAGTTTCATATTTGTTGTGATTATGATAGGGTGAACATTGCACGTGATGATTCAAGTTGGGTTGTTGACAGTGGTGCTACTTGTCATGTGACATCACAAAGGGATTTTTATTCATCTTATACTTCTGGTGATTTTGGGAATGTCAAGATGAGTAATAATGGGCTATCAAAGATCGTTGGTGTTGGGGATGTTTTCTTGAAGTTTGATAATGGGATGGAGTTGGTTTTACATAATGTAAAACATGTTCCAAATATTAGACTTAATATGATCTCCGCAAGCACATTAGATGATGATGGTTTCCACAGTACCTTTGGTGGTGGAATTTGGAAGCTCACTTATGGTTCGTTGATCGTGGCAAGAGGTGAAAGAACTTCAAAGTTATACATGGCATATCCAAAGATTTCTAGAGACTCGGTTCATTCATTAACGAGTTCTGATGTAACTGATATGTGGCATAAGAGACTTGCTCATATGAGTGAAAAAGGGATGTCTATATTATTGAAGAAAGATGCCTTGTCCGGGGTGAAAGATGTTCATTTGAATAAGTGTTCTCATTGTATGAATGGTAAGCAAAAGAGAGCTTCTTTTTATAGTCATCCGCCTAATAGAAAAGAAAGTATACTTGACTTGGTGCATTCAGACGTATGTGGTCCTATGAAGACAAGAACACTTGGGGGCTGCTTATATTTTGTCACATTTATTGATGATCATTCGAGGAAGATATAGGTTTATACTTTGAAGTCTAAAGATCAAGTGTTTGATGTGTTTAAGCAGTTTCATTCCTTAGTTGAAAGACAAACTGGGAAGAAGCTCAAGTTTATTCAAACAGACAATGAAGGTGAGTATATTAGTCCTTATAATGCTTATTGTAGAGAGAGGTATTCGACATCAAAGGCCGCCTCCAAAGACACCACAGTTGAATGGTTTAGCAGAACGGATGAACATAACGTTGGTTGAAAGGTTTAAGTGTTTGCTCTCACATGCAGGGTTGCCAAATTCGTTTTGGGGTGAAGCTTTAAATACAGCGGTACATGTTATTAATCTTACTCCTTGTATTCCTTTGCATAATGATGTTCCAGAGAGGGTTTGGAGTGGCAAAGATGTTTCATATCGTCATTTGCGGGTCTTTGGATGCAAAGCAGTTGTGAATATTCCCAAAGACGAAAAATCAAAGCTAGATGTGAAGTCCAGACAGTGTATATTCCTTGGTTATGGGAAAGATGAGTTTGGATATAGGCTATATGATCCAGTTTCAAAGAAGCTTGTAAGAAGTCGTGATGTTGTGTGTGTGGAAGATGGGAGTTTGAAAGATATTGAGAAGATACAGGTAGTTCCTCAATACACTGATGATCTCATTGATTTGGATCCTATTCCTATTCAGCAATCTGAGCCACATCACGAAGATGATATTCAAAATAACGAACAACATGGTACCGATAATGTTGATAATCAAGAGCAAGTAGATTTGGATGAGGATATTCATCCCGAGTTACCAGTGAGGACCAGTGACAGATCTAGGGTTTTTTTCCAGTGGGTTCACTATTTTAGATGCTCCATTTTATATGACCGGACATAAAAACTTTCGGGTTGGTTCGAGTCGGGCAGGGGTGGTTCAACCGTCCTAGGGGCCTAAAACGAAAAAAAATCACGGGCCATTTACAAAATACATTTATTTTGTTTACAATCCTAACACACACGGATTGTAAACAGGATTTCGTTTACAATCCTACTTATTGCCATAAGTCATAAGTTACTAAAGCGTAACTTGTGACTTATTCCCCTCACATAATGAGTGATCCCAAGCACCTTTTAAACTTTTTCAATAAGTTATAAGTCATAAGTAGGCTAGAATAAGCAATCCCAAACATCCCAAAATCTGATGGAGAGCCACAACGTACATGCCTTATGACATAAAACAAAGCCCACCACTCATCTCCTTTAAACATCGACATCAATGACCTTTCAATCTTATAAATTTTATTGAAGTTACATTACATACTTTAAGTGAAAAAAACTTGATTTTAGTAATAGTATTGTTAACTTAAAGTTATTAAGTTTACAATTGCAGTTTCCTATGGTTTGTGTCATAAAAGAAACACACTCAAATCTAATACTACGAGCAGATAACGCATTTAGCTATGCATATACAAAAATACATACTCATATGTAATACTGTGAGCACATAAAACATTAACCTATGATCTCACACACCACAAAATGAAAATTTTGAATCCAAAAATATTCACAAACCAACAAAGAGAGGCATCTAAAATATTTTTAGGGTTCTCTTGTTCAGCCAAATCCATAGATATGCAAAATGATTAACAGTTGAGTCTAAGAACCTCAAAATTCATCCTAATAATGAAAAATGAAATGGTGAAAACTGAAAACAACCAACCAACTAACCACAAAATAGGTGAAGAAAATACTCACCAACATATGGAGTAACAGAGTATATTGAAGAGAAAAGGATAAAAACGAGGGAAGCGAATTGGAATAAAAATTTTGAAGCCTGAAATTAATTAATTGAGTTAGGAATACTTGAGTTGAACCAAAAATAAAAGGGGGAACCAAAAATTTATGACCCTCGTAGCTACTTATTAAATTTACTAGTATGAGTTCAATAAAAAACTAAAGGGATAAAGTGCTGACATTCAAACCGGGGAACATTCACTAACAAAACAAGCCACCAGCCACTGAAGCAATTGTTCCATTCTGTGTATGAGATAACCCTATAAATTTTTCCGGGTTCACTCGAATTTTTTATATAGCCGTTCTATTAAAGTTTTGAAACTCAATGGGTTCCCGTGAATCCGCACCAACCAATGTAGATCCGCCCCTGGTGAGGACTCAAGAAACAAAGGGTTTCATTAGCAACCGACATTACAACAATATTTTGGTGAACAAGTTGAGTCCTCTTTTTTCAGCCGTCGACAACAGATCAAGAGAGAAGAACATTAGTGCTGTAGTTTTTAGTGTTTTGTGAAGACAAGAGACGTTCCAGAAATTGATATATTCTCTCGTGGTGATACCTCTTACTCGTTAGTCTTTTATATTTAATTCCATATACTTGAAGATTATTTGTACCAAGTATATGATGATTTGTGTATGCCTCTAGTTTTACCTAGAGAAGACTTTGTATTGCTCATTATTGGTGATAGTGGATTTGAAGCGGCTCTAGTAGTCTCGTAGTTTTTTCTCTCGCCTTAAGAGGTTTTCCACGCTAAAATTTCTGTGTTCCTTGTTACTTTTAAATTACCCTATTTTGTTTGCATCCTCATTGGTTCATTCGGGTCGGAAAAATTTTAGCCAAACGAAGATTAATTCCGCACTTTTGTTTACCGTTCGTGGCAAGGTGGTCGTTTTTCCCAACAATGCGTCATACGGCGTCACGTCACCATAGGGACTTTATGGTTAAAATAGATGTAGTGGATGGAGCCCCTACTAATCATTATCTCTTTATAATTAATATTATTATTGATTAAAAATAATAAAATAAACCAACCCACCAATCAAAACCAACATTCCCCCCCCCCCCCCCTCCCCATCCGAGCTATGTGGGAAACCCCCCCCCCCCAATAGCGGCCTAGGGGCGGTGTTCTGGCGCTATGGGGGCTCCATGGGGTGGGATAGCGCCACACTACGCTTGGTCTTAAGGACATGTTTTTAGGAACAACTTTTTTAAAATTATATACAAACACACTATTATTTTCAGTGTTTTAACTTTTAAGCATATTTATTTCCTTATTAATTATTAAATATTTAACTATCTTCCACCTTGTAACAATTAATCATATGTTTTTTTAATTGTTTATTATCAGTTTACATTTTTTAGTTACTAACATGCAATTTTCAGAGTGAACCCCATGACCAGAATTCAAAATTTTTAAAAATGTTGTGAATCCATTTTGATGTTGATGATCAATGGAGAAAATTTATACAAATTGTAATAAACTAATACTATAAAGACAAATGAGAAATCTTACAAGTGAGCCATTGTGAGTTCCAATCAATAGTATCTGCACATCCCTATGCCCATGAAATATCATGAATAAACATAACAAATTAAGAAAAGTGAAAGAAGTGAAACCATAAAAGATTAGTTGTCACACCCCGTAAAGTGATTTGTGAAAGCATAAAACGGTAATGTAATAGACACAACTTGTATCAAATACATTGTTCATAAAGAAACATTATTAACTAATTTACAATATATTACATTGTTCTAACATCCTTTACAAACTAGATGATACAATCAAAACTAGCTTTTCAACTATTTCACTTCTAACTTGAATGCTTGTACTGGTTTACATAGCATCGATCAGAACCAAAACAGATACCACATAAGCACTTTACTCCACTTTTTTGAATACCTGAAAGCATGTTAAAAACAAGTCAACTACGAATAGTTGGTGATTTTCATAAGTTTTAATAAATCAGTTATGCGTACCACACAGTCATAGTTTGTATGTACGCGCGTATGTAGGAAAATGTATTTACGTTTGTATATGTAGATCTGTGTCTTTGTATGTACATATGTATGTGCATAAGTTTATAATAAAAGTTTGAAATTACGATAAAATCGTGATTGTTTGTTCGTATTACGTGCCTTCATTTTCCACCTAAAACAACCACTACGGATCCCCTTCCGCCTGCAACGGTTCCACTTAAGGTCAACCATTACATAGAATTTATATATGTGTGTGTGTGTCTATATATATATATATATATATATATATATATATATATATATATATATAGTATTTCCTACGCTATAATATTTCCTATGCCTATCCATATAGTATGCATATATATATACACACACACACACACATACACACACACACACACATACACGTATAGCATATCTCACGTATCATCAATCACAATGGCTCCCCTTCCACCCTCAATATGCATAATCACAATATTTTCTTGGCATTCATGCCATAATCAAGTTAGTTTGTTTAGTTGCAGCAGAACTTGGCTCATAGGACATACTCAACTGTAGTTTATTAAGTTTCAGCAGAACTTGGCTCATAGGCCATACTCAACTTTAGTTTATTAAGTTGCAGCAGAACCTATCTCATAGGCCATACTCAACTTTAGTTTATTAAGTTGCAGCATAACCTGGCTTATAGGTCATACTCAACTTTAGTTTATTAAGTTGCAGTAGAACCTGGCTCATAGGCCATACTCAACTTTAGTTTGTTACTATTGTGGCCCCCCTTCCGCCCATAGTAGCCCGATGATCATCACAGATCACGTTATCCCCATGACCATTAAAGACCATGTTGTCCCCAAGGCCATTACAGACCACGTTATTTCCCAAATTAGTTATGTTCAACATTACAAAACTTGTTTGTATATACATGTTGTCACGTGTAATTTCATCATGTTTTGTCGTTCGTACTATCTCATCTTAATATATCAATCAACGATAATAATCACCTTTCATCAGCACGTAGTCAAGCATTATGTTTGTAGGGACTTTTCATATATAAATGTTCAGATAATTTATATCCTGAACCGTTTTCAGATCGATAACGTGTATAAACTTGCTTTTCACCCCAAAAGTTTGTAAAAGAGTTTAAAGAGTGGGGTAATGAAACTCACGGTTTTGTAGGCACTCAGTGCGAGGCCAGCTCGGGGTTCGTTTACCTTGCTATCACTTAATCCCTATAGTTAATATTATAATAATATTAATATTTTAATATTATTATAATCTTTATACTAAGCTAGGTTGTATAGCTAGTCTAGGTGTGGCTGTAACACCCAGAAAGTATCAATAGGCTTAGATTGTGATGTTGTTCAATGTTTGATGTTTAAAATCGAACTTGGCTTAGTTTTCCCATTTCACAAGCTGGGCCAAGTTGCTCGATTATGCGTTTGGAAAAAATTTATGGGGATGTAAACTTGGGTAAACGTGTTGGTTGATAAAATGATTAATGTATTCGCTACGAGACTCGTTACTGTTTATTCAGTTTGATTTGGAGAAAAACGCGCACAACCTATCCAAATTGTGCGGATTCCTCACAAAAAGTTCGTTTTTACATAATTAATCCGAAAATATGCTTCTTGATCATTTTTTAGGTTCTGATATTCCAACAGGTTCCTTAATCACGAACTTGCCGGTTTTCGTCATAATTGAATTTGTTTAATATTCAAACAAGAATAATTAAGTATCCGTTAGTCATTAGATCATGAAAATTTAGACACTTGTTAAATAAAATATATAGATTTTAATAAAAATATTTCTTGAATTATTTACTGATTTATTAGTTTATAAAAAATAATTTTATATGCTATATTTAGCCCGAAAATCGTCCGTTCATACCAAATGATTTCCGAAAAATCCGCCAAAACTTCTGAGTGACCAAAAACTTCCTAAAATAACTTGTAGCAATTCCAGAAGCTAACAGTTTTGCCAAATATTATTTTCGAGCCAAAAACATCTATGAAAATCCGAATAAACGCAAATGCACCAAACATTCCTCGTGTTTTCCAGATTACCCCAAATTTCATATGTGATCATAATATATCAAATTTGAGTTCCCCACAAAATTTATAATTTTCCAAGCAATTTAACTATTTTTCCCAAATAAATGCCCTAATTTGGTAATAAATTCGCCAAATATTCTTGGATGGTCGAGAAACTACCAAATTTGAAATGCGACTCAATGATATGGTCCCTAATGTCCCTGCAAAATTTCATGACCTAACAATATGCACATAACAATCTATTTCTAAACAAACCGTAAACGAACACTTCGGCATTACGTTTGCGGTTTTCGTTCGTTTTCGCTATCTTAAGCAAGTATCCGGGTTCTTGTGCTTCTAAGTAAGCTAGGTACAGGTCCTATATCACAAACCAAGCATGTATCATCAAGAGACCAGCCATGAAAATTAGGGTTTCGGTTAGGGTTCTAAACCGAACTTTTGAACCATAAAAACGTCGTTTAAACCCTCTAATCCGTGTTTATGGCCAAAAAAATTATCAATTACGATTCCTAACCATGTTTAGGATCAAAACATGTTTTTAGACAATTTTTAGGGTTTTTTCATGGTTAGAAGTGATTTTTGGCAATCAAACTATGTTTATTTATGATTAAACATGATTAAATAGTTGAAAAATTAATTAAAATGAAGAAATTTTACCAAGTTTTGAGCTTCTAAGAAGTGGCCAGAAGTTTTTAGTGCATATAGGTGATGAGAACAAGTTATTAAATATCTTGCAAGATATATAAAAAAAAAAAAAAGCTTAAGGGGTGGCGCGAAAAATTTAATTCGGGTTCGGTTTTTGACACGAAAAATTTATCAGGTACGACAAACAATGTGAAAACGAGTGTTTTTCGGCCATTTTTGTATAAATTTAAAAAAAATACCATTTTTTGTAAAAATCGATAATATTTTCACGGATCGCTTAAAACATCGCCAACAAGTGTTTGGTAAGTATTTTTCGGCTTAACGGATGATACAATGCTTGTATCATAACTATCTTTCGCGTTAAAATCGATAGCGAGTAGTTAAACGAACATGTTTTCGTTTAACTAGTTTGCTATCATACTAAGGCCTTAATTTCAATATGTTGGCTTCTAATAGACGTATATCACTTATAGATGGCCCCTCAGGATATCTGGGTCATAACCAGACCCGTTCGGTTAATCGTTTGTTCGTTACGCAATAAGCAGTTAATCGATTATTCGATAAATGAATACTAAGGCATACTCAATTTCGTCGCAAAATTTCATCCCGAAATTCAATAAACTTTAGGGAAAAGTTTATAAGTATCTGTTTCGGAATTCGTTCTTTTGTTTCCAAACACCTTTGATTCCTCGTTTCAACATTTTCACGGTTTCTATTATAGCATTTAGTTGTGTACAAGTTTCCAGGTGGTACTAATTTCGTTCTGTCAGTAAGGCACTCATTCTGATTCGATGTATATAAAATATCAGGAATGAGATAATTTTTTTTAATATGTTACGAGGTTAACCTTCGAGGCAAATTTTGTACAGTTCCATATATTTTCAAGTTAACTCGTCGATTTCATTGACTCAACTAACACCCTTCAAGCTTCGTCATCTTCTTACACATATCGGTATAGTCCTCTGGTTAGCCTCAAGCGGCTTTCAGTTTGTTTTTTTGATATTACGAGCTTTATTTATGGTTTCCTAAATCGATTCAGATTTTGTATTTTGGGGGTCGCCAATTTTTAATCGAATAAGGTGGTGAGTTACATTCTTGATCTTATAATATAGTATATAGCCGCATCTATAATATTACGATGACTGTTAATGTATGAGGATTGAAATTACCGTTTCACTTTCCTCTAATATTTGAATAGTTTATTTGATTTGATTGTCTGTTAGAGGACGACAGACCGTGCTCAGGTCGATTCGGGATCTAAAGTCTCATACACAACCCACCAAGAATAATATGTGAAGTGGTTTTCTGGATCTGTAATAACTAAAATGAGCTCCCTACGTCGGGATACGATTAAGGTGGGTTTTTCAGGTGTGCAGTTGATACAGATCGGAACGAAGTATGCGGATTTGGTCAGTCAGTGAACTATTATACAGACGTCGTTGCTGTCTCGGAATGTTTGAGGAGCGTGTGTAAAGAGGTCCATTGTAGTTTGTTTCCCCCTTTCCTATGGGGTATTTCAAACTGTTGTAACGTCCCCAAGGATCTTTAGTATTCCACCTTAACTTATTTTAGTGCGCGACTTTACAACACATGTGTCTATGAGATTTCTCATACCCGTTCCTTCATAAATTTCCCTTACGTCTTTACACTAGTACACAGTCTAACCGAACATCTGGTCTGATTTTTCATCGTTCATCACCCGGTTATTGAGGCTATAAAAGTTTGAAGTTCAAGTTTTGGTTCTTGTAGTAAGGAATTTCTTCGGTTTTCACAGTTATGATTGTTTAACACTTCCACCCAATCTTCATTGCCTCTTACTTAACTTGTTTTGATTACTTATAACTCGTAGGTCTTTACGGTTGTGTAACTCGTATCGTTAGTAGTATACAAGTAATGCCCCCAGACCTTGGGTATAAAAGCAATCGTTCCATATTTTTGCTTACGGATAGTATAGTTCTTGTCATCCGTGTTTAGTCAGTGGGGGGTATATGCTATTACTTTGTTTCTCTTCCATTCATAATCTCGGTCCTTTTTGAATTAGGAGGATAAATTTTAAGTAATACTGGAAAAGTGTTTATCCCACTGGGGTCTACATGAATCTTTGTGGTAATTGTTATAATATATAATTTAAGACGGGTATACGAAAGGCATTAGGGTACTAGGTTTTGTTCCGTGTACTGGATCGCTTCTTTATTTAAAAGAGGTAGTATAACAGTTCTGTCTCCATATATAACTTCCGTTTGAACTCAATTAACTAGTCCACACTGACTATTACATAACAACTCCTCACTTCCACCGGGAGTGTGTTGACAGGGAATAACTAGTTGTTTAGGTATAGAGGGCAGTTTTTCGATTAGTATGGTTAGTATTTATAGTCTTACCTTTGGTGGTTTCTATAGTATAAGGATTTATTATTTTACTAGCCGGTATATTTTTCCAAGGTAATAATTTGTAGGAACGAAACGTCTATTAGTGCCCGTATTAAATAAAACTAAAGTATATTAGGCAGAGCTAAGAACATACCTGCTACTATACTTGCTTTATCCGATTTATTCACAATATGTGACCTCTAGTCGAGTTGGATGTCAATGTCGGTTCTTGCGTTTGTCTTCCCATTGCAATTGGATTCCATTTAGGGCAGTCTTTCTTGATGTGTTCCACACTACCACATTCATAGCAGGCGTAACGGTTTAATGTGGGTTGGTTTCGGTGGGTTGGTTGTTGTCGGATTGGTTGAGGTCGGGGTAGCTGTAAATTATCAAATTGGGTTGGTTGGCTTATAGTATTCATAATGGTTATACAATTTCGAGCATAGTGCCCCACCTTCCCACATTTGTGACACACATTGGTCCGACATTCACCAACATGATGATAACCACATTCCCCACACCTTGGCAAAGGCCCGTTATACTTATCTTGCTTCACATCAGAACTAATCGTAACGTAATTTTGTATTGCAGGGCGCGCACGTTTATTCGGTTGTCTTCCTTGTACTCTCGTCCCATACTCGGTTCGTTTTGTACCAGTCGATTCTCCAGACATTCTCAGCATCCCACTTCTAACCAAATCAGAAGTTACAATGCCGGCTTGTACCACGGCATTTTCGAAAGTTGTGGGGCCAGTTGAATTAATCAGACTCCTAACTTCGGGGGCTAAACCCCAAATATAGTGTTCAGTACGTTTAGATTCTGGGGTAACTAACCATGGGACTAGACGAGCCAATTCGTTAAAGCGGTGGGTATACTTCAAATGATCCGCACCTTTCATTTCTAAATTCCAAAGTTCTTGTTCTAATTTCTGAATTTCGTTTATCGGGCAAAAGTGTTTTATCATAAGATTTTTAAGTTCTGCCCAACACATACGATTTGTTGCCTTTTGTCCCCGAATTTGCACAACAGTATTCCACTACATTAGCGCGTGGTCCACAAACGTAGAAGTAACAAATTTGACAAAACAATCTGGTGGACAGTTAGTGATATTAATGATGGATTCAGTCTTTTCAATCCAATTTACCAGTCCATTTGGTCCTTCCTCACCACTATAATCCTTAGGTTAACATAACATGAAGTTCTTAAGATGATATCCATGTTGCGGGGGATTTTGGTTGCTACGACTATTGTTAAAGTTCGATGGGGAATTTTCATTATTGAGAGTAATATTAGTATTCAACGGGGGAGTCTTAGTTGTGATAGTGTCAATATTTATCACGGAAATATTTGTGGTTGTATTAGTATTTGTCGGGGGGACTAGTATTTATTGTCGCGTTAGTGTTCGGCACTTGATTTGTATTCATAGTTGTATTAATACTGGCAGCGAATTGTGCTGCTATAGTCGGAAGTACTGTTTCTAGTTGCCGAGCGATCATCTCGGCTACATCTGCCTCAATCAACGTGTTTACTTTCTTCAGGGCCATTCTATAACAATAACCAATTATCCCACAATTAACAAAATTCACTTACGCAATTAATCACAAAATGAATCAAATTAACAAGCAATCAAGTATTTCCATTAACACGTATTTATCACACGAATCTGTTCTCGAGTCTCAATACTAAGGATAGTATGTAAAGTTAGCCTAACAAAGGCCAAAGTTTGTATATATATTGAAAGTGGTCACCTAATGACAAGTAATTTTAACCCAGAAGGGTCAGTGTTCATAATGAAATATCCAATTCGTCACCCATACCAACATAGCACACTACCAGATGCTTGCATTGGGTATCGAGGGCTATATACAAAATATCGTACTATCCTTATCTATCCATGTACACATTATATAATCATGAACGTTTCACACTTGTGAAACAATTATCTCGGTACAAACCCCTCATTAGGTAATTGTTTTCGTCTGGTCTTTACCGTACGCAGGCATCTGGCCATTATGTGTTTAATCAGTATGTTATAATAGGAATGTACTCGTATACTCCACTAGACCCTTAGAGGTTGTTAATTATAACTATAGAATATATTCTTTTTCCAGGTCATTCGGTACACACAATCATGCTGGGTTTACTAAAAGTGGTAATTTACTGGTGGGGTAAGTATGTACCATTCCACTCAAGTACGTCATCA
This sequence comes from Bidens hawaiensis, assembly GCF_021521415.1. Classification (NCBI taxonomy): domain Eukaryota; kingdom Viridiplantae; phylum Streptophyta; class Magnoliopsida; order Asterales; family Asteraceae; genus Bidens; species Bidens hawaiensis. The sequence continues at coordinate 96,130 of NW_027505248.1, read as the reverse complement.
ATTCATGAGCATGAGGTTTCTCTCTTTTAATAACCAATTGGAATAGCAAAAATATACGAGAGGTTGGAGGTTCTCGTACATAGATGGTTCGAAGAGTTTGCTAGTTAGGGAGGTTCATCAGAGTTAGCTGTACTGGTGATATGTAAAGGAAATTATTATTATTAATATTTCTTTTTGAAATATCATTAGTATATTATATGTACTAGTAGTCACATATGTTATAGAATTGGGGACTCCATAAAATAGTTATTATATTTATAGTTTGATAAGTCGGACTCATCACTAGGTACTTTCCTAGGAATAGTGTTTGTTCTCGAAAGGCGATAGTGGAGAGACTGACGGAAAACTGTTTAGTTCACTGTTTGAAAACGAGTGTATAGAATAGGATTAAAATCAAGCTGAGAAGTGTTATATGTATATTCCCTTGAAATTATTATCTATAAGTCACACCTCCCACGGTTCGTTCCTGAGCCTTGTATATTAAGACCCTTTGTGGTTCCGTCACATCCCCATATTTAGTTTAAATTTGTTAAAGCAACCTCGTATTCTTGTTCACAGGCAACACCAGTTCTTTATCTATCATAAAGCCGCCCGATCTCGATATCTCTCGGTGCAATAATTAGTCATAAAAGAACGTTTTTCAATAGCTTAGATCAGCATAAAGGATATTATTAATTAATACCAAAAGTTAAATATTTTGTTTGTTATGAACATGTATAATATTAATTATAATAAAATACAATATAAATTTTGGTACGATATAATTTTAATTATAATAGGAATTAATGTTAATTATAACTAAATATAATATTCGTTACGATAAGATTCAATATTATCGATAGTACCGTACGTACACATATTCATATACCTTGTTTCAGATAAGCACGTATGCACATTGCATATATACCCCGTATCACTTTTACACACGTATGTTGCCATTTTTACCTATCAGTATGTTCCGCGACTTCTCCCCGAATTCCCTCGTACAAGCAAGTCTGTTATTACGTTCCGGACCATAATAACTCACTTGCCCTACGAGTTCATCCCGGCATCTATCAGTATCTTTCATTACTCATTATTAAGTTTCCCAGATATAATCGAGCCTTCGGAAATATATTATAGGTATCCTAAGGGATAACCTAATCCTTTATAACCAATTGCTCTGATACCAACTTCTGTCACACCCCGTCAAGCGATTTGCGGAAACGTAAAACGGTAATGTAACAGACACAAATGGTGTCAAATACATTGTTCATAAACAAACATTATTAACTAATTTACAATATATTACATTGTTCTAACATCATTTACAAACTAGGTGATACAATCAAAACTAGCTTTTCAACTATTTCACTTCTAACTCGAATGCTTGTACCGGTTTACATAGCATCGATCAGAACCCAAATAAATAGCACATAAGCACTTTACTCAACTTTTTTTAATGCCTGAAAGCATGTTGAAAACAAGTCAACTACGAATAGTTGGTGAGTTTAATAAGTTTTAATAAAATCAGTTATGCGTACCACACATTCATAGTTTGTATGTGCGCACGTATGTAGGAAAATGTATTTACGTTTGTATATGTACATCTGTGTCTTTGTATGTACATATGTATGTACATAAGTTTATGATAAAAGTTTGAAATTACGATAAAATCGTGACTGTAAGTTCGTACTACGTGCCTTCATTTTCCACGTAAAACAACCACTGCGGCTCCCTTTCCGCCCGCAACGGTTCCAGTTAAGGTCAACCACGACATAGAATTTATATATATAAATCTAGTATTTCCTACGCTATAATATTTCCAATGCCTATCCATATAGTATGCATATAAATATAAATATATATATATATATATATACGTATAGCATATCTCACGTATCATCAATCTCTGTGGCTCCCCTTCCGCCCATAATTTGCAAAATCACAATATTTTCTTAGCATTCTTGCCATAATCAAGTTAGTTTGTTTAGTTGCAGCAGAACTTGGCTCATAGGCCATACTGAACTGTAGTTTATTAAGTTGTAGCAGAACTTGGCTAATAGGCCATATTCAACTTTAGATTATTAAGTTGCAGCAGAACCTGGCTCATAGGCCATACTCAACTTTAATTTATTAAGTTGCAGCAGAACCTGGCTCATAGGCCATGCTCAAATTTAGTTTGTTACTATTGTGGCCCCCATTCCGCCCACAATAGCCCCATGATCATCACAGATCACGTTATCCCCATGACCATTACAGACCACGTTGTCCCCATGACCATTAAAGACCACATTATTTTCCAAATTAGTTATGTTCAATATTACATAACGTGTTTGTATAAACATGTTGTCACGTGTAATTTCATTATGTTTTGTCATTCGTACTATCTCCACTCAATATATCAATCAACGATAATAATCACCTTTCATCAGCACGTAGTCAAGTATTATGTTTGTAGGAACTTTTCATATATAACTGTTCTATTAATTTATATCCTGAACCGTTTTCAGATAGATAATGTTTATAAACATGTTTTTCACCCTAAAAGTTTGTAAAATAGTTTAAAGAGTGGGGTCATGAAACTTACGGTTTTGTAGGCACTCAGTGCGAGGCCAGCTCGTGGGTCGTTTCCCTTGCTATCACTTAGTCCTTATAGTCAATATTATAATAATATTAATATTTTAATATTATTATAATCTTTATACTAAGCTGGGCTGTGTAGCTAGTCTGAGTGTGGCTGTAACACCCAGAAAGTGTCAATAGGCTTAGATTGTGATGTTGTTCAATGTCTGATGTTTAAAATCAAACTTGGCTCATTTTCCCGTTTCACCAGTTGGGTCAAGTTGCTCGTTTATGCGTTTGGAAAACATTTATAGGGATGTAAACTTTGGCAAATGTGTTGGTTGATAAAATGATTAAGTTATAAAGAAAGATCACAGATTAGGGGTCTGGATTCGCTTCGAGGCTCGTTTCTGTTTATTCAGTTTGATTTGGAGAAAAACGCGCACAATCTATCCAAATTGTGCGGATTTCTCACAAAAAATTCGTTTTTTACATAATTAATCCGAAAATATGCTTCTTGATCATTTTTGAGGTTCTGATATTCCAACAAGTTCGTTAATCACGAACTTGCCGGTTTTAGTCAGAATTAAATTTGTTTAATCTTCAAATAAGCATAATTAATTATTCGTTAGTCATTAGATCATGAAAATTTAGACACTTATTAAATAAAGTATATAGATTTTTATAAAAATATTTCTAGAATTATTTACTGAATTATAAATTTATAAAAAGTAATTTTATATGCTATATTTAGCCTGAAAATCGTCCGGTCAACCAAATGATTTCTGAAAAATCCACCAAAACTTCTGAGTGACCAAAACACATTCCAAAATAACCTGTAGTAATTCTAGAAGCTAACAGTCTTGCCAAATATTATTTTCAAGCCAAAAACAGCTATGAAAATCCGAATAAACGCAAATGCACCAAACATACCTAGGGTTTTCCAAATGACCCCAAATTTCATATGTGATCATAATATATCAAATCGGAGTTCTCGACAAATTTTCATAATTTTCCAAGCATTTTAACTATTTTTCCCAAATAAACGCCCTAATTCGGTTTTTAATTCGCCAAATATTCTCGGATGGTCGAAAAAGTACCAAATTTGAAAAGGCACTAAATGATACGGTCCCTGATGTCCCTGCAAAATTTCATGACCTAAAAATGTGCACATAACAATCGATTCCTAAACAGACCGTAAACGAATATTTCGGCATTATCTTTGCAGTTTTCGTTAGTTTTCGCTCTCTTATGCAAGTATCCGGGTTCTTGTACTTCTAAGTAAGCTAGGTACAGGTTTATATCACAAACCAAGCATGTATCATTAAGAGACCAGCCATGAAAGTTAGGGTTTCGGTTAGGGTTCTAAACCGAACTTTTAAACCGTAAAAACGTCGTTTAAACCCTCTAATCCGTGTTTATGGCCAAAAAAATTATCAATTCAGATTCCTAACCAAGGATCAAAACATGTTTTTAGATAATTTTTAGGGTTTTTGCATGGTTAAAAGTAATTTTTGACAAATCAAACTATGTTTATATATGATTAAACATGATTAAATAGTTGAAAAATTAATTAAAATGAAGAAATTTTACCAAAGTTTGAGCTTGTAGGAAATGGCCAGAAGTTTTAAGTGCATATAGGTGATAGAGAACAAGTTATTAAATATCTTACAAGATATATTAAAAAAAAAGAAAAAGATAGCTTAAGGGGTGGGTTTTCCCCCTTGCATACGAGAGTCAAAGGGGACCACTTAGGCCTTTTTTTTGTCCACATGCCTCGTTATACGTGCCCGACGTGAAACACCAAGTCCAAATTTAATTCGGGTTCAGTTTTTGGCGCGAAAAAATTATCGGGTGCGACAAACAGTGCGAAAACGAGTGTTTTTTGGCCATTTTTGTATAAATTTAAAAGATAAACCATTTTTTGTAAAAATCGATAATATTTTCACGGATCGCTTAAAACATCCCCAACAAGTTTTTGGTAAGTATTTTTCGGCTTAACGGATGATACAATGCTTGTTTCGTAACTATCTTTCGCGTTAAAATCCATAGCGGGTAGTTAAACGAGCATGTTTTCGTTTAACTAGTATGCTATCATACAAAGGCCTTAATATCAATATGTTGGCTTCTAATAGACGTATATCACTTATAGATGGCCCCTCGGGATATCTGGATCATAACCAGACCCGTTCGGTTAATCGTTTGTTCGTTACGCAATAAGCAGTTAATCGATTATTCGATAAACGAATACTAAGGCATACTCGATTTCATCGCGAATGTCACATTAGTTGCTGAAATTCTCACCATATTATATTTTAGGGTTCCCTTCCCTTAAAATTGAAAAAAAAAAGTTAGAATCATGAAAACCAAATAACATCTAAATTAAAGAAATAAAATCACCTTAATTGGCAGGCAACGGTTCGTCTTGAAGTTGTGGCTTTATTGAAGATAACACTCTACAGCCCAATTTAAGATTAGTTCAAGAGGAATGGTCATAATTTAGGGCAAATTCAAGTAGTCCAAAAATTAAAGAAAATGAAAGACTGAAATTATACGTTAACTTTTGAGTAGCCCATAAATTGAAGAAAAAAACATGAGCAGCCAAAGTAAGGAAGAACGGTACAATCGAATGGATGGTCGTCCATACTTAAGGAAGAACGGTTGTAATGATGATAATTGAATGGATAATTAATGCTACGATTGAATGGATTGTTAATGCCAGCAATGATAGAAGGTCTATTGTCTTGATTATGATTTGAAATAGATAAAGGATGCTTTGAATGATTGTTGAATCAAGCGTTATGTAGGTTACCGTAATGACTATGTATGGCATGTTTTTTTAACGGATGCCTTGAATTATTTTTTATTTCACCGGGATAATTGTTGGCATAGTTGCCGGAGGGTTAAGTAGCATTCAATATAACTACGTCTTCATGAGAGAGAATGTGGCGGGGGCAAAATTACTAATTTAGACATCCAATACGTATTATAGATAATATATAATAATATAGATTATATAAATATTATTTTCATTTAAAATAAAAAAAACATTTTTCTTACCAACTTGGACCCTATTGGTTCGTAACTCACAGGCTCAAGACCATGAGTTGGAATTGTTCCCATGTTGTTAAGCAAATTTGAGTCATGGAGCTTTGGATTTTATTTTATTGTATTGTATTCTTTAAGGGATTTACTGTTATATATATATTCTTTCATATAAATAAATAATTTAAATAAATATGATTCGTTTATAATTAGTCAATAAGTCATTCGTTTATAAATCATCATTTTCCATAAATGAATTATATAAACTTTAAGTCATTTTACTTATGCTCATCTTAACTCGAAAACCCTAACGACCCCAAATTTGTTATAAGTCTGTAAGGCCCCGATCCCGGTGCCTACATTAGGTGTTGGATTTACCCATAAAGACAGTTCTAAATATAAGAGTTAATTAAAACTTTCGCGGAATAATTAAAACTTCAACCATCATTACATAATCTTAAATTTACACAAACATTAAACATGTCTTAAAACATTATAAAACATCATAACTTCCAATCTTCATATGCCAGCTTCTTTATTCTTCTACCATGTGTGCTTCTCAAGCCAGCTCAGCTCCTTCATTATATTTACCTGTATGCGTACTAAAAGTCAGCTACGCTGAGAGAGTTCTAGTTAATCAGGCAACATACATTACATTTACATACTTACATATACGTATACAAAGACACACATTACATACTTAACCAGTTTACATTCCTTTCATACATAAATGCATACCTTCTTTCTTTCATACTTTCATACATTCATTCTTTAATACTTTCTTGTTTTAGCTTACTTAATACACACATAATTATGTCTACGTCTTAAGAGCATTTCTCCATATAACCTCACAGATATTATTAGGGTCTGCCACCCTCCTTTCACATATATTATAAGAGTCCGCCACCCTCCTTACACGGATATTATTAAGGTCTACCACCCTCCTTACACAGATATTATTAGGGTCTGCCACCCATGTAACCATACAACTATACGTACATTTCTTTTTATATAATCATGCATATGTATCTACATACATACTTCTAACCTTTTCTACATTTGAACATAATTTATATATCAATCATAAGTCATTCATATAGCATACACTTATCGCGTAAGGTAAATGTATTAACTAAGCACATATGAGTATGCACACAGCCTCGAAAAACATAACAGAGAAGAGGGGCTAGAATTCACCTGGATCCTGTTTCTCTAGGAGTTAACTATCACACCTCTTTTCAGCTGGGCACGGCTAACTGTGTAACAAATTACAAGCAGCACTTAACTACTCCTAATCAGATCATATTTTTAGGGCAGTGAAGCTCTAACGAACGGGGGTCCGGGCAGTGCCCCTGGTAGCGGGGTCCTAGGGGCGGCAGGCCCTAGCAGCGTCCAATGGGCAGAGAATCGACTTTTTAAACGAATTGAAGCGAGTTCCAAACGAATCAAATCGGGTCCCAAAACGAAGCGAATCGAATTCCAAAACGAATCAAATCAAATTCCAAAACGAATCGAATCAAATTCAAAACAAATCGAACCCCAAATGAATCGAATTCCAAAATGAATCGAATCGAATTTCAAATGAATCGAATCGAGTATTTCAAAATGAATTGTATTCCTATAAATTCGATTCAAATATGGTTTTTATGCCTTTCAGCTATAATCGTTTTCGTTCATTCCTTCTAGGCCCGTTTTATGCTTTTTAATGAGTTACGATCTTAACAACCTTATCTACTTGCTTCATACATGGCCCGGACATCACCATTCGTCCTGAATCATTTCCAACAACTTGTTTAAGATCAAGTTTATCTTTTTCCTACACTCTAAGGTTCGATTCACTATCCTGTAAATGTTTCATAGCGATCCAATCTCAAACACTTAACCTTTTAACTAAAAGCGTTCCTTTCTTGGATCCGGTTTGGTTAGGATATGAATCAACATGCAAATCGTGTTAGGTTCCTTGTTGTTGATGATGTGTGGACACGAAATCTACTCCCTTTTAGCTCTGATCTGAATCCGAATTTGAAGGAGGAGTGTTTGTGTGTGTGGAGGCAAATGTGATGGAAATGAAGGTTTTAGGGAGGTTTAAGGTGCTTATATACTCCCAAGCCCATGGACCTTAAGGCTCATCATCATCCCTTAATCCATCTTTTATTTTCTAAGCCCACACTTCACTAATTATTATTCAACATAATTAAATAATAACACATAATTTATTAAATAACGCTATTTTATTAGTTATTCATAAAAGTAGGATGTTACAAAATCCTAAAACCCTAAAGGCGTGTTCGTTTCACAGAATTGGTGGGAATTCTAAGGAATTGGAATTAAAATCCCATAACATGGCGTGTTCGTTTTGTTGGAATTGGAATCTTAATTCCATTTTGGTGTGTTCGGTTCAAAGAATTGGAATTGGAATTCAATTCCTTCAAATTCATTTAAATAAAGGAATTCCAAATCCTTCCAAAATGTGAAGGAATTCATTGGAATCTTTTCTCGATTTTTTTTTGAACAAGGATAACGAATAAAACATTTTAATTTTTTTTTACTTTTTTGATTTATATTTTGAGTTATGAATTTTTTTATTATTAGTTTTGAATATTTTTTTGAGGGGTTTTTAATCTTAATAGAAAACCTCTTAAAAATAATAAAAAAATCATAACGCAAAATATAAATAAAAAAAGATCTTAAAAAACTAAAATGTTTCCTGTTGGTACATGATGTCAGTAGTTCAGTGTCTAGTGTCTGTAATCGAGTTAGTTGGATTTGTGTTTTGGATGTAAGCGAAGTTCTCACAAGTTCGCTGATATAGGCGAACTTGTGGAACAAGCGAAGTTAGGAACAACTTCGCCTAAACATGCTAGGTGAAGTTGTCGTGTTATATAAACTGCTAGGTTACGGCTGTGTTTCATAGAATTAGAGGTAACGAGTTTACGAGTTGTGTAATCGGTGATCAGTGAATCACGTGTTTCCAGTTGCAATACAACGTGTCTTTGTTTATTGTAACGTGTGTTTGATCGTGTTACGTGTATCGTCTTCTACGCTCGTATCGTCTTACGTAGGGATTCCGCACCTACGTAGAACGAGATATTCCGTGTAGATCCGGCTTGGAACCTACAATTGGTATCAGAGCTTTTGCTCGTGATTGTGTGGTTCGGGATTATCACGCGGGTGTAGAAATCGTTCCGTTCGACTATTCGCGTGACGAGTTTACCGAGTTTTTGTGTCCTACTCACCTCCCACCATCAAAAACAACCCATTACACCTTCGCATACCTCGCAAAACGTCAAAATCAAACCTGCAAAATCATCGTGTTCATCAGGCGAAGTTGCCGCTACTGTTTGTAGGGTTTAGGCGAAGATATAAGGTTAAGCGAAGTTATCCACAACTTCGCCTACCTCACAAGTTCGCTTATCTCAAGCGAAGTTATCCACAACTTCGCCTACCTCACAACTTCGCCAAATCAGGCGAATTTAAAAAGGAAAGCGAAGTTAAGAATTCAAGAGAAGTTAAGTCTTAAGCGAAGTTATCCACAACTTCGCCTACAGTACTGTTAAGGACAAAATTTTTATTTTTCGGGTTTCTTTGTGTTTTCGTTTCGTAAAAGATGACTTCAATAAATATTACGGAACTGGTGAAGATGGAAGTGGAAGCGGGTTCAGCTACTAAGGCACCGAAGATGCTAAAGGGTACCGATTTCGTGGCTTGGAAGGATCGGTTTGAGCAGTATGTTAAATACCAAGATGCTAAGATGTGGGTGTGCATTCAAGATGGATACATTCCACTAACTGCTTTGTATGAGGGTCGTGAACAGATTAAGAAATACAACAAGATGGAAGAGGAAGAAAATAAAATGTATGAGGCTGAAAGCAAAGCTCATGCAGCGATAACAATGGCTCTTCCACAAGAGATTCTTCACACCTTCAGGAAGTATAAAACCGCTAGAGAGCTATGGGAAGCACTTGAAAACCGATTTGAAGGTAATGTGGGGATTCGTGCATCAAAGATTAAACTACTCAAAACCTAATTCTCTGTGTTCAAGTACTTGAAGAATGAATCACTTGATGATATCATCACGAGATATTATCACCTAATGACCGAACTCAGCAATTATTCCATTACTTACAAAGAAGATGAGATCGTGGAAAAACTCCTTGATGCTCTCCCACCAAAATGGGAGATGTACACTGTCTTGATGAGAGAAGACAAAGAGTTTGCCGACTATGACTTGGAAACAGCAGTCAACAAACTACGAACTTTTGAACTTAACATGGTTCGAAAAGAGACACCAACTGATCAGGTTCAGGATCCGGGAATGTATGGTGCAAAAGTTAACTCAAGTTCAAGTTGAAGTCTTAGTCGTCTGCTTACTACTCAAAGGGAGACTCGGGCGCTAACTCAACACATGAAGGTCATGTAACTCTCAACATGGATGGTGATGTGTGTTTTGTAGCTGGAGGAACAAATGCTTCTAAACCTCAAGCAACCAAGGGTAGTTTCGCTTCAAGTGTTCCTAACAACAACTACTCTAAGATGCCCATGAGTGTTAAATCTGCTGAACAGCAGTTTGCTCTCTATGCATCTTTCATTGCTTCGTACGAAAATTACATTAAGGGTAAGATTTTTGACCCTGCAACTCTAGACGAAGACTATGATCAGATCGATGCTGATGATCTGGAAGAGATGGATCTGCAGTGGCAGATGGCGATGATTATAAGAAGGGTTAAGAGGTTTATGAAGAAGACAGGTAGAAAGTTTGTTGGTGAAAGACCAGGTTTTGATAAGTCAAAGGTGCGGTGTTATAACTGTCAACAGAATGGACACTTTGCTAAAGAGTGCACAAATGAACGTGTAGAACACAGTCAAAACAGGTCTAAACAACAGAGTGGGGGTGGTAATGAGAATAGGGCCATGATATCCTGACAGAACGGGGAGTACAACTGGAATCTACATGTGGAGGAAGTGTTCGAACATGCTAATTTGGTGACCATCGAAACTGCAGGAAGTGAGAAAGTGAATGGAGAAAATCAAGCTTACATGGCAGAAGTGACAGACCAGCTCTCCGAGGTAAGTACTAAACTCCCTTGTACGAAATGTGAAAATCTGTCTGAACAATTGAAAACAATAACTGATCAGTTTGTTAGTTTGGATGCTCAATTTAAAACATTAAAAGAAGATCATCATTACACTAAAGCTAGAGAAAATAGTTACAAGGTAAAAATAAAAGCTAGTGAGAAAGATATCAGAAGTCTTAAAGCCAGTCTAGCTGAAAAAATACAAGTAATTGATCTTAGCTATGAAGTGTTAGAAGAGAAAACCAAACTAATAGCTGAAAGGGATAAACAGATAGCTGATCACCAGGTGAAAGTGGTGGAACTAAACAGAAAACTTGAGCAATTTAGAAATTCCTCCGCTATACTTGATCACCTCGTAAGTGATCAACGTTCCCCAGTTAAAAGTGGAGGAATTGGATATAATGAAGTTCCACCACCTTATAATCATAACTATACTTATGATCCTAGTAATCAGAAATCTGTTGATGTTGAAATTGGTCAGACAGTTCCGGTTAAGGTTCAATTAAAGATCCAGAAGTTATTAAAGGCGAAACGAGTATGCCTGTTTCTAATGTTAAGATTTCTGTTCCTAGTTTTGTCACATCAAATTCGGACAAGTCATCCGAGTCGAGTGAGACAAAACAAGAGGCAGTGTTAACAAAACGTGGAGAGGAAAATAAAACAACTGAAAAGAATTCTCCACTAAACCCATATGTCCCACCATATGTTAGACAAACGGGCGGTAATGCAGCCTCAACATCTAAAACAACGATTGATACGAAAGTTGAACACAGGAGTTGTTTCAGATGCAATCAAATAGGACACCTGGTTGCTGATTGCCCTCTGAAGCAGAGATTCAAAGGTATGAGGCCTTCGAAAACTGAGAATAGAACTAACAGTAATCACTATAATGGTAAAAATGAAAACTCATCAAAGTTCAGACATTGGACTGATCCAGGTTTTCAAAGAAACCGATCTCAGTTTTTCCCTGTTAACAACCAAATCATTAGTAATAATTCATTTAATTCACGAAGGTTTGGATGGTCTCATAGTCAATCTACAAGAAGGTATCCTTTTAGGACTTACAGAAATCATACTAATACTAACTTTGGACAGCCAAAGTACGGGATGTATCGACCCAAGACCAATAGGTCTTGGGTCCCCAGATTTTAATCCTCTGCTTTAATCGTGCAGGAACAGTTGAACAGGGCTGCAAACAATCTATGGGTTGTGGATAGCGGCTTTTCCCGGCACATGACGGGTAACAAGAACTTGTTACACGAATGGAAACCTGTTCAGGGAGGAAGAGTGAGTTTTGCTGGAGAGAGTGGTGGAAGGATTACTGGAATTGGGACGGTGACTAATGATCTGTGACAAAGATTACACTGTGCACTTTACCAAGAATGAAGCGATCGTACTGTATCCTGGTTTCAAGATACCAGAGGATTGGATAGTAATGAAGGCTCCAAGGGAAAAGAATACGTATGTTATGGACATGAGGTCGACTGAGATGACAACAGAATTATGGAGGGTGCAATCAGAATCGGAAGTCAACAACAGGTGGATGTCAGTTTCTTGGAGGCAGATTTTCTTGGAGGCAGATTAGTGTCATGGCAGTGCAAGAAGCAGACCTCAGTCGCCATTTCAACCTGTGAAGCAGAATACATGGCAGCATCGAACTGCTGCTCCCAGGTTCTTTGGATACAACAGCAATTGCGCGATTATGGTCTGAATTTCACTCATACTCCTATTTGCATTGATAACACTGCTTCTATCTCAGTAACTAACAATCCCGTAAAGCATAGCAAAACTAAACACATTGACATCCGTCATCATTTTATACGGGATTGTGCTGAGAAGAAATTGATTGTGCTCGAAAAGGTTGATTCATTAGATAATTTCGCTGATTTGTTTACTAAAGCGTTTGACAAAACTCGTTTTCAAAACCTTGTTGAGCTAAATGGGATGATCAATCCCGAGTAACCGTGTTTTTCGTTTTTGAGTATTTATAAAAAAAAAAAAAAAACGTCACTATCGCTTAGAATTATGTCGGTTGCCTCAGTTTGAAGGACATATCTTCGGATATGTTTGGTCCTCATTTCTACTTGTAGAATATGAGGATAGCCATTAACCAGATGACTGAAAGTGACCGGGGCGGTTTATGATGTGTTTTTTTTCTTTCGCTGAAAATTAGTCGTTCATACTTAGTTAGAAGGACACATACTTGTATGTGGTCGGTCCAGCTGATCCATTGGATCTTCAGGATAGCCGTTTACCTGAAGACTTCGACTTGATCGGGCGATAGAAGTTAAAATTTTTTTGGGAGATGAAATTATTTTTCAAGTCTACTTCTTCGTAAGAAGTTCCTTTACTATGTTTAACAGAAAATTGATCCAACCTTGGAAAGTGATAGATATACTGATTCTGTGTGCTTAACTAGTGAAGTTATTAGGCCTAAAAGACTTTAGAACAGTCATTGTATGTCATGGTAGCTTTTTATGGTGCGTAAAAGTAGAAGTGATACTAACTAAATCTCCTCGATTTTACGTGGAAACTCCTTTAGAAGTGTGCATGTCTCCATATATATCTTTCCGAATGATAGGCAGAAAAGCGATTACCCAGTCATACACGAGCCCGTGAGTGTTCTGATTCCCGTGAAGATAGCGTGTCAAGAAACTGCAGTGATCCAGATTCGGGACTTGCAGTTGTTTACGACTCTGAAACTGTGTAAATACTTAAAAAAAATGTGTTACTGAGACATTCTAGAGCTTATAAGGTTAATACTTCTCAATCAAGATGTGAGAAAAAGAACGGGAAGAAGAGTCTAAAGATCGAAGAGTACTTACTATTTAATCAGACACTACGGGTCAAGGTCAACTCGGGGTGACTTGGGGAAAGCCAAATACGCTTTGAGAATAGATAGGAGGCATCATAATCTCTAAGGTGTTGCCCATTTAAGTTTTGAGCTTAATTGAACCTAACCCGTATCACAGAAGCAATGAAAACCATTCTAAGTTATTTACCTGCTTACAACCTGTTTCTTTATGTCATAATACAGCTGAACATGGATCTGTGTGACAGTCACTTAATTAGTATGATTCCTGTTCGGATCTTTTCTAAAACATGGTAGTCCCTGTCGAGACTGAAATTTGATCCCATGTACTTTATTTTAAAAATTTTTCTACTTATGTAGTTGTATGATTTAATACCTGGTTACTTGGTCTTGATCGTATCATTTAACGCTTTAAAGGATGTTTTAAAACTTAATTGCAAATTGTTCAAATTATAGGGGTTTGTTGTGTAAATTTTCATATCAGCGAAGTTATCCATAACTTCGCATGCAATAGGCGAAGTTATCCATAACTTCGCCTGTATAACTTTGACCTTATATAAAGGAAATTTTTGGTCAAAATCATTATTATTTTCTAAAACCAGCGAACTTATCTTCCAGTAACCTAGGCGAAGTTATATCTCGAATCACATCTTGTTGTTTTTTCTCAGTTTCTAATCCGATTTAAAGGTGTGTAGTGTCATCATATCGTATAATCACTGACAATGGTGTTTATCGAGGTCGTTTTGGTCCGTTTAGTGACCTCGTTCTTTCAAACATCCAACACCCGATTTTCAAACTTATTTTCACGTGGTCGTAATCATATTGATCGTCTAGATCGTCTTAAAAACATGTTTAACGAGATCCGCAATCTCCAAATTGACCGAAATCACTTCGTATTGAACGTCTAACTGTTGCCGATTCATATTCAGGCGAACTTACAGTTTAGGCGAAGTTATCCTTAACTTCGCCTGAGGGTTAACTTCGCCTGATAATTAATTATGTAACAATACATGAGGTGAAGTTGTGGTTAGGCGAAGTTATCATTAACTTCGCCTGGCCCTTTTTACTTAACATTGATCAGGCGAAGTTCAAGTTGAGGCGAAGTTGTTCCCAACTTCGCCCCACTTCTAACTTCGCCTATACAGAATAAATCATAACTTCGCTCATGGTAACAGGCGAACTTGTGATTTGCCTTGACGTATCTCTAACTTAGACTGTTTGTGTTGCAGAAATGGCAGCTGTAGCTGGAGCAGGTGGTGCAGGTGGTGACGAAGGAGGAGATAACCATCGACAGTTTTTCCCGGGGCATAACATGTACATTACATTGGACCCGGATGCGAGCGGTGTTGATGATTTCCGCGAGATCATCACGTTTCTACTACGCTCGCGTATCTTTCACGCCATTACCACAACGCTGCCTATATCTTTGCCAAACATAGAAGATTTCTGGCAGACAGTGGAATATGACTGTCGAGTTGAGCCCCCGGTTATGCGTGCAACGATCAACAATCAGATAGTACAGTTCTCATCTGAACAGATCAGGGTGGCTTTGCGGTTTGGATATGAAACGAGAGACGATCCTACCGACTTTGTGGCTCCATTCCGAGATGGTGCTTTTCTGAGAATGGGATATTCTGGTCCATTGGGAGATACTCAAAGACGAAAGGGATTCTTGTTAGACCAATGGCGATTTCTTATGCACGTGATGATCGTGTGTATGTCAGGGAGAAAGGCTGGTACAGACGGGATGGGTGCGACCATGCATTCGGCGATGACTGCACTGACTTACAATAAGCGTTACAGCTTTAGTCAGATGGTATTTTACGAGATAGATTGTCAGAGAAGAGCGGTGGCGCATGAGAGATTTCTTATGTATCCAAGATTCCTATAAATGATCTTGAATCATGTTGCTCCCACGTTACCTCGGCGCCGCCCAATTAGATACGTGGAAAGTGTAAGTAAGAGGATATTCGCTCAGTGCAGATCATCGAGTGCAAGAAGCAAGCCTGAGCTCCTTCCTCGACATACTCCATTATTTGGGTATTTGATCAACCCAGAGTATGTTCCAGCTCGTGGGGACGAGTTTCGGGATCCGGCACCACAACAGGCTGGAGCACCTCAACCACCACCTGAGGTACAACAAGCTTTACCTGCTGCTCCTGTTGTGTCACCGGAGGAAAGTGTAGACCTTGATGCAGCGTTTGGAGGTCAAGGCTTCTTTGATATGGAACGTGTTGATCCAGAGGAAAATGTGCAAGCCTCGGTTGCACAGGTTTCTAGTGTGAATGTTACTAGGGCAGCTCCGACGGTGGCTGATTCTGATTCGTCAGATGATGATGTGGCTGAAGCGAGACGAATTTTGGTAACACAAGAACGGATTCATGGGAAGAGGAAGAGAGCCGATGATGAGAGTGAGTCAGATTTTGAGAAAGAAGTACATCAGTTGGTCCGTAGATCAAGAAGGGAGAGGGCAGGTGCAGGTTCGGGAGCTGGTGAGAGCTCAAGGGTGGTACGTTTCACTCCACCCGCACTGTCCGGTATGACCATGGTTCCGACATCATTACCAGTTACAAGGCCAAGCGCCACGGACGTTCTCGTGGTGGCTACCTCATCCTCATTCGGCCTACCATCCACTCCATTCCAACTCTCGACTCCGGAGATTGTATCTTTGCCACCTCCAACTCTTACTCCAACGGAGGTCGTGGCAAGATTTATTGAGTCGACAGTTGTAGCTACTGCAGGGTTGTCAGTTACGATACCACCTGCGGTTACGTTTACGCCTACTTCTGAGGTCCCGGTTACATTGGAAATCCCTCCTCAGTACACTCAAGATATATCACATCTGAGGTTTGATTTCGATGCAACCTTATCCGACTCGGAACGAATAGCAGCGCTTGAAAGGGTCGTGGCAGAACAATCAAGGGTAAATCTTATCCAGACCCATGCTATTCAGCGCCTCGTTACAGAGAATCAGATACAGTTGTCCCTGCTGATCGAACATGGAAAAATAATTGATGCTTTGAAACAGTTCTTGGCATCTCAGGGGGAGACGGGCTGTAAGGGTGATGAGCTGAGGACGAAGAAGCGTAATGATCGAGACGATGATCCCAATGCATCGAAAGGTACAGGTGGAGAGTTGCCAAGAACTGAACAAGCTCTTGGGACTTCCACATCTCAGGGGGAGTCAACAAGTGCAGCTGGCGGTTCGGGGGGTAATGATGTGGTGGTCGTGGATGCTGAGATGATGGATGATGACATTATAGGTGATGACGATGTGTTACCGGTTGAAGAGATAGAGAAGATTGGGGCAGAGATTGTCATAGATAGTGAGATTGAAGAGGGAGAGATTGTAGAGGAGAATGTTGAGCACGAGATTCCGGAAGTTCATAAGTCATATATAGGTCAAGATATGGGAAGTGATGAGACGGAATGGGAGGAGCAGCCAAGATGGAAAGAAGGCTACGCTCAGTGGTTCATAAAAACTAAGAAACCGGCGGTCCCTACTATGTTCAAGAAAAGTTACAACATCAAGGGTTATGCTGAATCGAAAAAGGGGATTATATGCTGGTTATATGATGAGCAGTTGAGGTTCTTTGTGATTAAAAGGTATGATGGGGTTCAGTACTTCAAAAGGCTGTTGAGATCGTTGAATACATTGCCAGAATGTGAAGTGAAGGACTTAGCCAGATTGGGGTTGATAAACAGAAGTAATGATAACATGGCTAGAGTCATTGGGAAGATAGTATGGAAGGAAAGTATAAAGGAGAAGAAGTTCGAGCTGTTGAAACCACAGAAAGGAAAGCTCGTTGAAGACAAAGATAGAGGAATGAGAGCAGATGGCAAGCCTTGGATGATCATGAAGTATAAGCCGATCCGGTGTATAAAAGAAGTGCCGATGAAACAAATGCCCAAGGATGTGCTCAAAGATCTGAAATGGTGGTACGTTGATTGTGAAACAGCTGAAGCAGTAATGGAGGATGAAGATGAACAAGAGCTGATGAGAGTATATGATCCTATGCATTTAGTGAATTTGTCTCAAGCTGATCTGCAGGTGCTGAACGAGAAAAAGATATTTTATATTCCTGCTTGGAAAGAAGAAGCAAAGAAGTATCAAAGAGTTGTTTCGGTTTGTGTACGAGAAGGAGTTCATGCTTGAAGATGAAAGATACAAGATTTTTGGGATTACAAGACACGTGTTTGAAGATAGAGATATGAAGCTACTGCCAAGGGGGAGTCTGTTGGTACATGATGTCAGTAGTTCAGTGTCTAGTGTCTGTAATCGAGTTAGTTGGATTTGTGTTTTGGATGTAAGCGAAGTTCTCACAAGTTCGCTGATATAGGCGAACTTGTGGAACAAGCGAAGTTAGGAACAACTTCGCCTAAACATGCTAGGCGACGTTGTCGTGTTATATAAACTGCTAGGTTACGGATGTGTTTCATAGAATTAGAGGTAACGAGTTTACGAGTTGTGTAATCGGTGATCAGTGAATCACGTGTTTCCAGTTGCAATACAACGTGTCTTTGTTTATTGTAACGTGTGTTTGATCGTGTTACGTGTATCGTCTTCTACGCTCGTATCGTCTTACGTAGGGATTCCGCACCTACGTAGAACGAGATATTCCGTGTAGATCCGGCTTGGAACCTACATTTCCACCGTTATCCTCGTTAAAAAAAACGATTCCAATTCATTTGTGGAGATAGATTACAATTCATTTTCCAAACAAACACATCGAGAATGGAATTGGATTTCAGTTTCTTCTAATTCCAATTCTTATTGGTACGTGTAGATTCCAAATTCAATTCTTTCGAACTCCAAATCCTATACAAATTCCAATTCCATATCCGTTCCATTATGTGAAACGAACACGCCCTAAGTGTTGAAATTCCTCTTTTCCTTCCTATTAGTTGTTTATTCAAACATACTTATATTATTAAGATAATTCGCTTCATCAATCAACTCGTTTAAACTACTTTCCGACACCACTCTATTATATAACACCCAGGCTAAAGCGGAAACACCTGAGTGTGACGTACAGTTTGCTCAAATACACGTGACAATATTAGGTGACCATAATAACATTATTTCATTTAAATCTTCATGTAACACAAGTTTATCAAATAATACAAGCTGTAATAAATAAATAAACAAATGATAAGTTGTTCTTTGAATATCCTATAGGCATCTTTGTGTCTTCTAACTTTCACCCTAGTATCTTTACACATGTAACATATGTATAAAATAAAGTCAACTATGAACATAGCTGGTGAGATTTCCACAGTTTGATATAATACGTAAAAATTATAAAATTCATAGACAAGTGATAAACGAGCAAGTAAAGTCATTTCCAGTTGGTATTAACCAACGTACTCGGTAATCGCGCAAGTAAGGTCCTTTCCAGCTGATAACAACCAACGTACTCGGATAATGAGGCCATTTTCCACTCGATACAAATGGACCTGAGTGCAAAGTGTGGCGTATGATCATACTTATTGAGGCTACAACGTGCAAGTAAATTCGAGCAAGTAATCTAGTAGCACACAAGTCTATATAGTGATTGTAGTTTGTAATCGAAATGGTAGTACTTGAATTTGTAATAGATACATATGCTACCTCAAAACTATGAAAACGTTTAAAAAGGGGTTGTGAGAAACTCACCTCGAATGCGAAAATAAACTTGTAATAAAAGCCAATAGCGCAATAACGAAACCGAAGAGATCGAAATGCGTTTTAAGAATCCGAAACGTTTGAAGTTCTCAAACTATGTTAAAACAAAAACAAAATCTAAATATCGGGATATTGCATTAGTTAAAGAATTAATAAAAGGGATTTGCATTATTTTAATATACATTAAAGCATGGATTATTTTAATATTATTATAAGTCTTAATGGTAATTTTAATGGTTTATTTTATTTTAGTATTATAACTTTAACACTAATATGAAGGTTACGACATCACAACGTACGAATTTTAAATAATAATCATATTTCAAATAATATTTTTGTTAACGAATTAAAGTTAAAGAATTTAGAAGCCGGCGAATTACAGTTTAACGGATTTACATTACGAATTAATGTATATCAAATTAAAAGCGGACGAGTTAATGTTTAACGAATAAATTAACAAATTAAAGCTAACGAACTAATATTATCAAGTTAAAGTTTATTGAACTCAATATGAATGAATTAAAGTTTATCGAAACTAATATTAACGGTTTAGCGAGAAGGTATTATAATAATAGCGAATATACTATCTCATCTTGTTACTTGTTATTAATATGGGAATTTTACTAGTCTTAACAAAGTTCGGATTTTAAGTGTAAAAAGTTAACGAATAGTTTAATAATAATATGATATTAATCGGGTTTTCAAGAATTTTAACAAAACAAAAATTGGTTTTTATATGGAAAATGTTGAATATAATTAAAATTATAAAATAAGTTTATTTGGGTTAAAATGATTTTTCATTGATTTATTATGATTTTAAGAAATTTATTTAATTATTGTAATTAATAGAATTTGTTCTAAAAATAACACAAAGAAGAAGGCCTGACCCGGGTTCCGAACCCGGGTCCTTCCGTTCACACAACGACGTACTAACCAATGGACTAGTTATCGAATTAATAGTCTTGTTTGGTGTTTAAGCAGGAACAAAAATATATAACTAATAACAAAAGTTCATCTTCTTTATACTTTACCCTAGGATTTCCAATTCACTGATTTGATTCCATGTTTGCTTGAACAAGTTTAGGGGTTTTGTTATATGGGTGAGAGTGATTCAAATGCATGTTTAAATTACCTCAATTGGTGTCGGGACGTTGTCGAACGGCGAGGTGGCCGGAAAACAAGTTCTTGAGATTTAACAATGATTACAGAGGGTGCGAGAGAATGTTATAAGATTGTGGACGAGTTTCTTTGATAGTAGGTTCGTATTTATACTAGATGGTGGAGCGTATACGCGTTAATTACTTTGATTTGATTAACTTATTTTCAGGCGGAAATTATGGACGTTAATCACGGGTTTATACGACGTTTTGGTTGTTAAAATTACAATTAATATGGTGGCCAACGTTTAATATTGTAGCCTATATTCGTCATACAAGTCAAACGGGTCAAGCGCTATAGTTATGGTGTAAAACGGTGTGGCCGGAGGTTCACCAACTTCACCAGCGGCGAGAACGCCAGAAATACGTGGGGGAAGGGGCTGGTGGTTTGGGTTTTAGTATAATAACGAGGGTTTAGTGCCCGCGCGTTGCGCTAGGCATGAATCAGGTCGATGAGTTAGGAAGTGACATAGCATAAATTAAAATTTACATAGATATCATATTGTGAACAAAGTTATCCAAAAGAGGTGGTTTGTACTATATACATAAAGTTATTAAAAAAAAGGCATACAACATGCTGTCTACTTTATTGGTGCAAAAAAGTGTTTTAGTTCCATATAGCAGCCTAGTTGCCTGTCATTGTTCGTTTCAGACGCGTGTCTTCTTCAAAACCTGTTTAGTATTGAAGTTGTTTAGAGGAAGGTTGTTGTAGTTATAATATAATGTATTACCTGTTGTGTGTGTGGGTTGCCGCTTTGTTTCTGAACCTTTGGGGTTGGGTGTGGCTGGAGTCAGTAATGTGGTTGTTGGCAGGTTTGTTTTTGGGAGCAGGTCGTTGTTGACGGCTTTGTTTTCAGCTTTATTGACAACCACAGTTCTGTCTTGCTTCATTGTTAGGTCAAAGGTCTTAAGTTGGCCTATCTATGCAACCATCTCGTTTGGCAGAATTTGCAGGTCAGTGTTACCATGATCAGCTACCATCTGGTTGCAGCTAATCTTAAGAAGATCAGCCATTGCATCATTGAAGATGATCACTTGATTTTCTGCAGTGTCGTCGATGATTGTTCCATAAACGCGATAGCTGAAATCAAAAGTGTGGAATTAAGTTGTTAATTACAACATGTAAGATATTAATGGATTGATTTTAATGTTTTGTTACCTGAACTGTGGGTCAATGTTGTTATGGTTATGCAAACAAACTGAAGGGTATCGGTTTCGTCAAACTCCTGGTGCAACTTTCTGGTGCATTTTGAGCAGTGGGCGATATACCATGTTCGTTCACCATCAATTTCTTTTATACGGGCAACGCATTTGTAATTAGGCTAATTTGTTTGTTCAGAAGTTGTTAGAATATGTTGTAGTAAAGTATGTGCTCATTATTTAAAAGATTAGTTAAAAAAGATAGTTACCGTATTTGCTGCAGTGTTGGCTGTTAGGATTTGATGGATTGTGCTTTTCTTCTGAAGGGGTTGAAGAGATTCTAGTCTGCATGTTGTTGCAAGTGTTAGTTGAGGTACGGTTTTTAGGTTGTTGACCATTTTTAGAAGAATTAGTACATGCGAATCTTGTCAGCTAGTTCAGGGAATGCTGGATTTATGTACAGGGTTATGTCAACCGCCTTTTCGCTGTCAGGTTAATATTGGTGTTGTAAGAGTTTAATATGAAGTTTTTCGTACTGGATATTTTATTACCTTTCGGCCTTCAAGAGGATTTTTCGTACTCGTCTGTTGGGGCCTGCATTTTGAAAGCGGTTCTTTTCAATGCGCCCAATATAGTCTGTGATATAGATGTTAAGTAAGTAAAGAATTCGAAAGGTTGAGGAAAAACAACAAATCACATGTAGGTAGCGGAAGAGTAAGTGTAACCTGCTAATGGTTTAGGATCTTGACGGTGCCTCTCCAGAGATTACTATGTTGCAAATCTGAAGTAGCGTGTTGGTATTGCCTCCTGATTCAGTGGTGTGAAGGTTGCTTTTTGTTCGATTAGAATTGATGCATTGTGTTCCACAACTCTATGAAACTTTCTTGTTGTTGCACACACGTAGCCAGTTACTGTGTAGAACTACTGAACGTCTATTAATGCATTAAAGTGATGTTCTTCCTTTAGGTCAGCTATAACCTCTATTGCGTCACACTTCAGATAAGGAAACAATTTTTTAGGTACATGTTAAAGTTATTGTGTGGTACAGTATATAGCAACAACTACTTACATGGATGTCTACAAACAGGTAACAAAGGTCTTTCTGATATTTTGGAATCCATTTGTTGGGTCAAATTTATGATAAGGAAGATTGCAATCTTCTCAACCTCCTCAGAAAACGGCTAAGTATGGACTTCGAGCAAGCCTATACGATCGAGAATGGTTTTACTACTTCGAGCAAGGTCTTTAGAACCTTAAATGGTTAATTCTTCTTAGTGATAAGGCTTTGAGCAAGCTACACTTCAACGAGCAAGAGTATTCTTCTATCGAGCATGGATTGCCAATCGAGCAAACAGCTTGATCATTCAAGTTTTAACCAAGTGTTACGAGCACAGGATGATCGAACACATGGGGACAAGCATGGATGCAATAAGAAGATGTCATGTGATCAAAGCAAGGACTTCGAGCACAGTTCAGTTCCCGAGCAAGACTTACATCCGAGCATGCTAAAGATTGCTGAATAAGTATAACTGAAGACATCAAGAAGAATGAGCTTGCTCGATGGACTAGTTCGAGCAAAGCATGAACCAGTTAAGAAGGATGAAGTCTGCTGGAAGGGAATATCTTCACTGAAGATATTCTAATTAAAGTATGCTCGAGGACATACATCAAGCATACCTAACATAGTGAGCTTGCTCGAGCAAGATTGTTATCTTGCTCGAGGACTCAACACTTGTATTATTTTGTATTTCATTATGTAATGATTAGGAGCTTCTAGAAGGAATGTCAGGGTCTATAAATAGGGGTCCTAGGATACCTTTTAGGACACGGATTTCCAGACAGAATACAGGCTGGCACACACTGAATACGAAAAATATTCCAAAGAATACTCTCTTTGTTTTCTCGTACAATCGCCACCACCGTCACACAAAACCTTAGACATTCCTTTCACTGTTCCATTAATGATGTATTTATTACAGTGAATCTTCGTCTATTGAATGAGCTTTTATTGACCATCTATTGCTGTTTTGTGTTTATTATTCACATTCTTTCGTTCCCACTCGTTGGATATTCTGATTCCGCCGGGATATTCAACAGGCCTTTGGGTAATCGAGTCGGTGTGTTCTTGTCAACCTTTTAAGGTTTCACCCGATTCACGGTCCTGACAAGTGGTATTAGAGCTTGAGTAAGTTCGCTAAAGGCCACGGGACTGAAGGTGTGTGATAAAGTTTGAAGCTTTATTCTGTTTTACTGCTACAAATCTCAGATCTGATAAGAATGGAAGACCAGGAAGTTTCCACCAACAAGATTCCAAGGTTGCTTGGACAGGAAAACTTCATCAAATGGAAGGTGCTCTTCGAAGCAACCGTAAACTACAGCGACCCAGAGCTTTGGACTTCCATCACTAAAGGAAACTATGTTCCCTCAACAGCTCCAAACAACAATGCCACCGTTGAGCTAAAAATGAAGAAACGAGACGATAAGGCTTTGTCTATGCTGAAGTTAGGGCTTTCTTGGGAAATTTTGACGACTGTCAATCATCATAAGACCGCAAAGGGTATATATGATGCAGTTATCGAAATGTTTGAAGGAAATACTGAACTTAGAGACATCAAGAAAGACAGACTGAAGCAGCAACTGGACAGGTTCACGTTTAAAGACGGGGAAAGACTGAAATCAGTGTTACAGAGGTTTATGACAATTGTGAATGATATAAGAACAACTAATTTACAAATCTCTGACTTTGAGCTGAACAAAAAGCTTTTATCATCACTATCTGGGGAATGGTACACTGCTAGCAAGTTTATCAAAGAAAAGGCCAGTTTTCCGAACTTCAAGTTAGATGATGTGATTGCCTTTCTCAAGGCTGCAGAACACGAGATGATAAAGAACCATATGATTAGGGAGGACAAGCCAAGCTTTCATGTAAACAATGCTCTTGTAGCACCAATGGGCAACCTCTCAATCAAGAACCAGCAGCCTATCATTGAGGAACCATCAGACACAAGTTCAACCTGCAGTGGCCAATCCAGATTCAATGTTCAGCTTATTGAAGATGACACTCCCTATGCAGCAAATGGGCAGTCAACATTCTTGCAGAACAATAATGCTCAAGGAACAGATTATCAAGCATTATTTTCAATGTTTACTGAGTCATATCACGCTTTTGTAGCCAAGAATCTGATAAACACAAGCATTGTGCAAGAAGATCTGAAACAAATAGATGCTGATGATTTAGAGGACATGGATATAAAATGGCAGGTAGCTATGTTGGCAGTAAGAAGCAAAAGGTTGTATAACAGAACTGGCAGAACAAGTTTCAATGGACCAAATGAAAGAATTGGGTTTGACAAAGCTAGGGCCATCTATTATAACTGTCAACAACCAGGTCATTTTGCTAGAGAGTGTAACATGCCCAAGCAAGTTGGCAATCAAGTTAACCAGAATCAATTCTATCAGAACCAGAATCAGAATTTCCAGCAGAGAAATCAGATTTCCAACCAAAATCCCTATCAAAATCATAACAGAACCCAGCAACAAACATTTCAGCCACAAAGAAACAATCAAATGCATGTTCACCCAAGTCAAAATAGACCAAATCAAAACATAGTGAACTAGCAGAGAGATCAAGGAAATGTCGCTATTACAAGGGTGCCACAAGATGGAGAATTTGATTGGAGCAACCATGCTGCTGAGATGGAAAAGGAAAATGTTGCATTCATGGCCATAGTGCATGACAAGCCTAAATCCTCAAACTCTCAGGTACAATCTGATATCTCAATTTCGGATCTTCTTATTACAATTGATAAATCAGGAGATTGGAAAGTGGAAAACTGAGTGTGGAAGAAAGGAAGTCTTCTTGAATGTCTATGAAGCAACCTATGAAAGTCAAATAAAGGGACTTGAAGAGGATTGTATGATGGCATACCAAACCCAATCAAGAATGACTATTGAAATTGAAGGGTTACAAAAGATGTATGCAGATGAGAAGATGAAGAATGCTGAATTGCTGATACAAATGGAATTCTTGAAGAACCTTGTTTCGACAAGCAATATTGTGGGTCATGTTGATAAAATGACTGATGAAGAGAAGTATAAAATGATGCCACCACCTTTTTGTGATAGCTACCCACTGAAGGTAGACAAGGAGAACAGAAGTGAGTATCTTAAATAATTCAAGAATGTCTTTGATGATAAGGCTGAGTTTGTTGAGCAGTATGCTGATGTAGTTATGAACAAAGATGGAGAATTTGCCATAATGCAGAGTGAGGAACAAGAGATTGAGAAAAATGAGAAAATTGAAGGTGAGAAGAAGAAGTGGAGAGTGAATACTCCAGTGAAGACAGTAACTGCAGCTGTGGAAGCTCTAAGTCATCTAAAAGCAAAAAGAAGAAAAGATCAAGCAAAAAGAAAAGTTATCAGATTCCTCTTCTGCCAAAGATGACTCCAACGTTTAAAAAACACTATGAGAAAATGAGAAGGGAACATGTAGTGTTTGACATATGTGCAAGACCACAGCCTGTTATCAAGAAAAGAAAAGAACAGAAGAAACTGTAAAATCTTCCTTTGATCAATTACATCCACCAATTTATCCAGTTTTCTCTAACCATGAGTTATTTGATATTGGGGATGTTGATTATGTGCCAATAAGAAGAAATTCAAGACAAGAAGCAGGAAGCTCATCAAGAACTCCCTCCAAGCTAAAGAAAATTGTGTTTGTCAAAGAAAAGTATCCACAAACAATTGACATCAGTGAGCCAATCAAGATGGATTTCAACAAACTTTGTGTCCAAAGACCTCTTGGGATTTGACTTTCCCAAACCTAGTGACAAAATCAAAGACCAACAACTACTTGAAGATATGGGAAGTTTTGCCAATGTATGGTGCAAGATATGTGATGCCTATGGACATCACATTGATTCTTGCTGGATTCTTGAGAACAGCTTTGAAAATCCTGATGTGGTGAGTGGATTCGATATGAAAAGTTACAGAGAAATGTATGAGAAATACTTGAATGGAAGTAGAAAACCATCTGGTTGCAAAGAACAAAACCAGATCCTTTAAAAGAAAGTCAAAACCATTTTGAAGATCAGGGAAAGTGATAAAATGTCACCTAAAGCTGAAAAGAACAGGAGGTCTAGTGACAAAGGTAAAGAAAAGTTTAGACCTGGTGTTCTCAATAGAGATGAGAAATTTCTAATGAAGCAGGGATTTGAACCAAAAGGGTTCCAATAGAAGACTAAACAGGAGGTGACTAAGGAAAAGAACTATGTGATTAAGCAGACTGAAGAATTAATTAGATCACAAGTTGTGAAGAATGGGTCAGATTCAGACACAGATGAAGAATGTGAAGTTGTATATGAAGATCCACTTCCAGTTCCAATTCCAACTCCTGATAAATCTACCAATGACACTGAAGTACAAACTGATGCAGTTTGTAAGTCAGATTCCAACTAATTCTGTTTATATGTCTATGTGCAGGAACAGTCCTTGAACAGCAATGACTTATGGTACATGGACATTGGATGTTCTAGGCACATGACCTGTGACAAGAGTGCACTGATCAACTTTGAAAGAAAATATGAAGGGCCAGTTGCCTTTGGGAGTGATGAGAATGGAGGAAAAATTGTTGGAAGAGGAACACTCACAAATGGCAAGGTATGCTTTGAGAATGTTCTATATGTTGAAGGACTTCAATACAATCTGTTGAGAATTTCTCAAGTTTGTGACAAATGATACAAGGTAGCCTTCAATGATGAACATTTCCTGATTTTGAAGCCTGAGTTTGTGATTCCAACTGAAATGATAATGATGATGGCTCCAAGAAATGGCAACCTCTATGAACTGAGAATGAATACTGCAACTTCAATTGGCGGTTAATGCTTTGTTTCCAAAGCAACCGAAAATGAAACCAAGCTATGGCATAGGAAGATGTGTCATGTGAATTTAAAGAACATGAACAAACTTGTAAAGGGTGAACATGTTGTTGGCCTTCCCACAAGAGAGTTCAAATTGGAAGAAAAATGCACATCTTGCTACAAAGGGAAACAACACAAATCCTCGCATAAGAGCAAAATGATAAACACAATTGATGAGGTATTGGAACTGTTACACATAGATCTATTTGGTCCTGTAAGTGTTCCAAGTATTGGAAAGAAGAGATACTGCCTAGTAATCACTGATGAATATTCAAGATTTACTTGGGTATACTTCATGGGTAGCAAGGATGAAACCCCCAGAACTGATCAAATCCTATGTGCTAAAGATGGAAAATCAGCTTGAGAGGAAGGTCAAAGTCATTAGAAATGACAATGGGACAAAATTCAAAAATGGAATAATGGATGAATTCTGCACTTCTAAGGGAATTTTTCAACAATACAGTGCACCAAGAACTCCTGAACATAACGGTGTTGCAAAAAGAAGAAATATAACATTGATTGAAGCTGCAAGGACCATGATTGTTGATGCCAATCTGCCAGTCACTTTTTGGGCAGAAGCAATCAATATTGCATGCTATGTGCAGAACAAGGTTCTACTAAACAAGGCTCAAAACAAGACTCCATATGAATTTATCTTCAAAAGAAAGCCTTATGTGAAGTTCTTGAAGCCTTTTGGATGCAGATGCTCACTATTGAATACAAAGGATCATTTGAACAAATTCCAGTCCAAATCACTGGAATGCTTCTTTGTGGGCTACTCATCTCATTCAAAGGCTTATAGGGTCTATGTGAAGGAGCACATGGTGGTCCTTGAGTCATCAGACATAATTTTCAATGAAAATCATTTAACAATGTTGATGGTCCCAAATGGCTGTTTGATTTAGAGAAAATGATCAAGTCATTTAAAATCTACAATGAAGATATGGATGACAGTATGTACAGAACCAGCTTTGAAGAAAATGGAAAAGATAAAAAAGTTGATCTGGACAAGCTGTGGACATCAGTTGCTCCTGAAGCAAATGGATTTAACTTTGGAAGAAGCTCCCAAGGAGTAGCTGAAGTTGATAGGAATGGATAGGAGGCTGCTGTTGAAATCTCAAATGAAGGTCCAAGTGATGTTGAAAGTGAACCTATTCAGAGTCAACAACCTGCTCAGACTGAAGGGATAAATCAATTTGAAGATAGGTTCCAGTCTTTGTTTGACTCTCTACAATTTGGTTCAATTGAAGCATCTTCATCAGAGATAAATCAAGTTCAAGAAAATGAAGAATCCCAAGTGAGAATTGAAGATGAATCTGCTGAGTTAAACATGACAAATCTAGAGACAGAAGTTTCTACACAACAAGTTGTGCAGACCGCCTCTGTTGAAAGGAACCACCCTGCAGAGAACATCATAGGAAACATAAATGAAAGAGTTACCAGAAGCTCATTTGAAAAGGCCAATATCTGTCTGTATGCTTGCTTCTTGTCCCAAGTTGAACCAAAGAACATCAATCAAGCTTTGAAAGACAACAGCTGGGTAGAAGCTATGCAGGAAGAATTAGCCCAGTTTAGAGACTTGCACATATGGGACTTGGTAGTCAAGCCCAGAGGCAAGTATGCTATTGGAATAAAATGGGTCTTCAGGAACAAGAAAGACGAAAGGGGAATAGTGATCAAGAACAAAGCAATATTGGTAGCTCTAGGATACTTACAGGAAAAAGGAGTGGACTTTGAAGAAGTCTTTGCTCCAGTTGCAAGACTAGAGGCTATCAGGATCTTTCTAGCATATGCAGCATCAATGAACATTAAACTCTATCAACTTGATGTAAAATTTGCATTTCTGAATAGAAAGATTGAAGAAGAGGTTTATGTCACTCAACCTCCTGGATTTGAAGACCCAGTTCATCCAAACAAGATTTACAAGCTCAGCAAAGCGCTTTATGGTCTACATCAAGCACCAAGAG
The DNA here is from genome assembly GCF_021521415.1 of Bidens hawaiensis. Classification (NCBI taxonomy): domain Eukaryota; kingdom Viridiplantae; phylum Streptophyta; class Magnoliopsida; order Asterales; family Asteraceae; genus Bidens; species Bidens hawaiensis. Next base: position 66,807 of record NW_027505248.1, on the reverse strand, counting down.
CCTGGTATGATGAGCTGTCAAATCATTTGTTGGAAAATGGTTTCTGTAGAGGAGCCATTGACAAAACTCTATTCTATAAAAGAAGAAACAAAGATCTGCTGCTGCTGCAAGTGTACGTGGATGACATTATCTTTGGATCTACAAATGAACAGATGTGCAAAGATTTTGAGCAGGTGATGAAATCCAAGTACAAAATGAGTTCAATAGGGGAAATGAATTTCTTCCTTGGACTTCAGGTGCAACAGAAGCTGATGGAATCTTCATAAATCAATTAAAGTATGTACAAGAGATTCTTAACAAATTCAAGTGCCAAGACTTCAAGACAGTGTCCACACCAATGGACACACATGAGAAAATGGTACCTGATGAAAAGGGGGAGCCGGTGGACCAGCATGAATATAGGGCCAAGATAGGATCATTGATGTATCTCATAGCTTCTAGGCCAGATATTATGTTTGTTGTGTGTGTCTGTGCAAAATTTCAAGCTAACCCCGAGGTCTCACATATGCTAGCAGTGAAGAGGATATTCAGATACATGAAAGGAAAACCAGATTTGGGGATTTGGTATCCAAAGAACCCTTCCTTTGACTTGATGGCCTACACAGATAGTGACTATGATGGTTGCAACATGAGTAGAAAATCAACCTCTGGAGGATGTCAGTTTCTGGAGACATAAATGAAAGAATTACCAGAAGCTCATCTGAAAAAGCAAATATATGTCTGTATGCCTGCTTCTTATCCCAAGTTGAACCAAAGAACATCAATCAAGCATTAAAGGACAACAGCTAGGTAGAAGCTATGCAGGAAGAATTAGCTCAGTTCAGAGATTTGCATGTATGGGACTTAGTTGACAAGCCTAGAGGAAAGTATGCAATTGGAACAAAATGGGTATTCAGGAACAAGAAAGATGAAAGGGGGATAGTGATCAAGAACAAACAAGATTGGTAGCTCTAGGATGCTTATAGGAAGAAGGAGTGGACTTTGAAAAAGTTTTTGCTCCAGTTGCAAGACTAGAGGCTATCACGATCTTTCTGGCATATGCAGCATCAGTGAATATTAAAGTCTATCAACTTGATGTAAAATTTGCATTTCTGAATGGAAAGATTGATGAAGAAGTTTATGTCACTCGACATCCTGGATTTGAAGACCCAGTTCACCCAAAAAAAGTTTACAAGCTCAATAAAGTACTTTGTGGACTACATCAAGCACCAAGAGCCTGGTATGATGAGCTGTCGAACCATTTGTTGGAAAATGGCTTCTGCAGAAGAGCCATTAACAAGACTCTATTCTACAAAAGGAGAAACAAAGATCTACTGCTGCTACAAGTGTATGTGGATGACATTATCTTTTGCTCTACAAATGAACAAATGTGCAAAGAGTTTGAGCAAGTGATGAAGTCCAAGTACAAAATGAGTTCAATGGGGGAAATGTATTTCTTCCTTGGACTTCAGGTGCAACAGAAAGCTGATGGAATCTTCATAAATCAATCAAAGTATGTACAAGAGATTCTTAACAAATTCAAGTGCCAAGACTTCAAGACAGTGTCCACACCAATGGACACACATGAGAAAATGGTACCTGATGAAAAGGGGGAGCTAGTGGACCAGCATGAATATAGGGCCAAGATAGGGTCATTGATGTATCTCACAGCATTTAGGCCAGATATTATGTTTGCTGTGTGTGTCTGTGCAAGATTTCAAGCAAACCCCAAAGTTTCATATATGCTAACAGTTAAGAGGATCTTCAGATATCTAAAGGGAAAACCAGATTTGGGGATTTGGTATCCAAAGAACCCTTCCTTTGATTTGATGGCCTACACAGATAGTGACTATGATGGTTGCAAAATGAGTAAAAAATCAACCTTTGGAGGATGCCAGTTTCTAGGGAACAGGCTGGTGTCTTGGCAATGCAAGAAGCAAACTACAGTGTCAATCTCCACTGCTGAAGCTGAGTATATTGTTGTCTTTGCTTGATGCACAGGTTCTGTGGATTCAAAATCAACTGCTAGATTATGGTTTTAATTTCTTAATTACACCTATTTTAATTGATAATACTGCTGCTATGTTTATTGTTAAGAATCCAGTCCAACATTCTAAGACTAAGCACATTGAAATTAGACATCATTTCATTAGGGATTGTCAAGAAAAAGGGCTAATAGAAATGAAAAGGGTAGATACATCTGATAACTTGGCCGATTTGTTCACCAAACCTTTAGATAAAAACATGTTTCATTTTCTGTTAAAGTGCCTAGGAATGATAAATGCTGATGAGGTCTAATTTTGGATGTGTGCTTAAGTGTGGTGCTAACTGATTATATGTGTTACTCACTTTGAATGTTTACATGATGATGTGCTATGTTTATATGATTATTCTAAGTGCATGAATCATGTTTGTGACTGCTCTTGTGTGGAATTTCTGTTAACTGTGCTACTTACAGCTTTTAGTACTTTGATATGTGCTTGCATGATGTATCTTTGTGATTCTAAGTGCTTCGAGCATAAATCTGTGCTTGATAATGTGCATGTTGCTCTTCGAGCACAAGCATAGGCTCCTGTAAGACCATACTAAGTCATTCGAGCACAGATGTCAATGCTCAGCTGCTCGAGCATAGAATGCTGTCTTGAAAACTTTTGCAAGTGTTTCGAGCATGCTTCTGTGGTAGATGGGCGTTTAATGCTCTTCGAGCATAAACAAACCGTACTTGGGGTTTTACTCAGTAACTCGAGCATGAGTGTTGTTACCAGTGGTCGAGCATGTACGTGTGTTCAGGATACCTTGCTTATATTCCTTGCAAACTACCGCTCGAGCACAAAGTTAAAGTTTTTCGAGCACAATCATTGAAATGATATACTTCTAAGGTTGCTCGATAGAATTTTGGGCATGCTCGATGATGTTCTGAGCATGCTCGACAGACTTAAGTGATTATTTGTTGGTTCTATGATATCGGAATGTGTTTTGATCCTGTGAAAGTGTGTGCTTATTACAAATGCTTGAATGACAAACACCGGTTTAGAAAATCAATACTTCTCAATTGAAACATTCAAAAGGAAATGGTTTTTAAAATGGTAAAAGTTTTGACCAAGCAACACTGTTTTCGGTGAATATTTCATAAGAGACATGATAATATTATCCAAGTTCCTAGCTCTAAAGAAGCTAGGTGGAGGTTGAATCCAAACAAAATTGGGAAATGATAGAAAATTGTTTAAGATAACTAACCCATGGATTATAAGTTCAAAAGTCTTTGAGTACAATCATTGGCAAAGTATGGTAGCTTTCCATAGTCTGTAGTTGCAATATGTGATATACACTTAAATTTGCTGAGTATGATGTGGTGAAACATTAGAAAATAAGGTATGTTCTCTAGCATATCTCTCCGAATGATAGGCAGAAAGGTCATTATCCAATCATACACGAGCCCGTTGGTGTTTCTGGTCTATAAAAAAATATCTATTAAATATTTGGGCAGAAATAAATTATTGATATATGGAAACCCTCTCAAAAGAAAAGAGAAAGTGTGACATTCATGATAAAACGAGGTACACTATATTCTTTACGTAACAAGTAAACGATAAATCGGTTAATTCGTAGTACTTAAACGAGTAACCGACCGATACTAATTATGACCCGTATACATACTGAGGGGTCATATACGAGTTATATATATGTTATAGAGGCTAACATATTGATATATAGGCCCCGGTACGTTTAAAACTCTTTAAATGAAAAAGGTTTCGTTTATCGATACGCTATAAGCTTAAACGCAATCGTTAATATCAAAACAAGCATCGTAGCATCCGTTAAGCCGAAAAAGATTTATAAAACACTTATATGACATGTTCTAAGCAATCCGTGAAAATATTTTGGAATTTTACAACGAGTCAGTACGTTTTTCTTATTTTACAAAAATAAGCTGAAAAACACTTGTTTTTACGCTATTTCTTACACCCGAATTAATTTTCTTGCGAAAAACCGGACCCGAACTAAATTTGAAATGAGCTTTTCATGTTTGGGCTTGTATGTATAATTTAATGGGCCAAAACAGCCCATTAAGGGTCTTTACTTAGTTCCGATCGGAACAACTACCAAACATCACATTTGTTTTCTTTTACATAACTTCATTCCTAAGTTGTTGCTATTCATTTCACCTCTCAAAATATTTCAAGTCCACAGCAGCTCCAGTTCTGTCCTTCCAAACCCTTGCCCAAAACCCTCAAGTAAGTTTCATTTACATGAATTTTTAACCATCCTTTAACTAAGTTATAATCTTATAAACATGTTTTAGTTAGTTTTAAACATGTTTAACCATCCAAAAACCCTAAAAATCAAGTAAAATTATGTTTTGATGTTAAACATGTTTACAAACCAGGAACATATACTTTTTTGGTCAAAAACGCGGATTAGAACATGAATACAACGTTTTTACGGTTAGAAAGTTCGGTTTGAACCCAAAACCGAAACCCTAATTATCAAGGCTGTTACATGGATGATTTATGCTTGGTTTGATGTTATATGATATGTAGATATACTGAGTTTGCAACCCGAGACCCGGAAAGTCGTTTAAGCTAGCAAAATTCATCGAAAACCGACAAGGTAAACCCGTAATACTCGTTTAGGGGCTGTTTAGTATTAGGTTGTGACGTGCTTGTTGTTAGCTTGTGAAATTTGCAGGGACATTAGGGATCATATAAATGAGTCCCTGTTCAAATTTGGTAATTTTTCGATAAACGGAGAATATTTGGTGAATTTATTCCCGTTTATGAGCGTTTATTTGGGAAAAATAGCTAAACATATTGAAAAATTATGAAACTTGGTTTTGGAGTTTAATATGTGATGGTAAGATCACTGGTAAAGTTTGGGAATCATTGGAAATGTCTAAGTATGGTTGGTGCGATCATGGCTTAACCGAATTTTAACAGCCGAAAAACGCACAAAAAGGCATTTTGTCAAAAGAGTTAGGTTCTGGAAATTTTGCAGGGGCTATGTAATGACATTGAGGCCATTGGTAAAAATTATCGGATTTTTCGGAGGTCGTTTGATATAAACGGGCCATTTATTACACGATTATAACCTATTAAATGAATTTTTATAAATAATTAATTAATCATAAAATTTCTGAAAATATTTTTATAAAATTCTACATGTCTTAATGTATTTTTACAAAAATTTACATAATTTATATATAAGTACATATTTAGTTATGATTAATCAAATATTTAAATTATAATTGTTTTAACGAAACCGGCAGTTTTGTGTTTAACGGACTGACTGGTATGTCAAAATGTCAAAAGTGGTCAAATATCATATTTTTGAATGATATTGATAAAAACGAACTTTTTACGAAAATTCCGGACAAATCGGGTGGATTGTGCGCGTTTTGTATAATCAAACCCGTGTGAAAACGGAAACGAACCCTGCGATCAAACCAGACACCGAAACCTTAAAATGCTTTCATAAATCAAATCATTTTATCAATCAATATATTTACTTAAGTTTTATGTGATCATACCTAATCCCGAAACGTATAAACGATCAACCGGGCTAGGCTCGGGAAACGGTGAAACTGAGCCAAATCCAGTCTTAAACATTTCATAGTATACAACGTCACAATCTAAGACTATGGTCACGTTCTGGGCCTAACAGCTATACCCAGACTATCTATACAGCCCGACTTAGCTTGAACACTGTACTAGTAATAACGATACGATACCGTTTATAGGAATCAGGCTATAAACGAGACATCTGACTATTTGATACGTGATTTCTGTGCGAACTACGATAAGGTGAGTTTCACGACCCCCCACTTTCTAAACTGTGTTACGAACTTTTGGGGTGAAAAGCATGTTTACATAAACTGTTATACTTGAAAACGTGTGATGATGTGGATTATCTAAGTACTAACACTTGACAAGTCCCCACAAACACAAGTGATTAACTTCGTGCCGGTGGCATGTGGATAGTACTATCGGTTTGACAAACCCAACTGTGACAGAGCCGGTGGGGTAAGCCGGAACATATGTAAAAACCAGTTGCACATTGTCATTATATATTTACATACTGCTATGTGGTGTTAGACATAGTACATACATGGGGCAAATTGGCTGTTAAATGCCAACAGGAGTGCATGGGCAGGAGAGGCCATGCAGTATAGCTCGTTTCGGTTTCACTTGTGGCTTAGTATAATGCATCATACACAGACATTTATACATACACACTGTAAACTTTACAAACTCGTGAACTGATTTCATTGATACTCGTGAAACTTGAAACTCACCAACTAGACGTAGTTGACCCGTTTTAACATGCTTTTCAGGTAAAGCAAAAGTGGAATGATTTGCTTACATGCTTGGTGTTAGGAAGAAAGTTGAATAGCTGTGAATAGACGCAGATGTAATACTATATAAGAAGCTCGTAAACCGGTTATGTGTTTTTCACATCTAGTTTGTAAACTTAGTACCAACCCATGTATTATGATGTAAATTAGTTATGAATTTCCTTATAAACAATGTTGTTGATACCAGTGTTATCTGTTACATCCCCGTATTACGCTTCCGCAACTACCTAGTCGGGGTGTGACAGAAAGAAAGAGATTGAAAAGTATTAAAAAGATCAAAAGTATAATATATATATATATATATATATATAAATACGTTATCTGATTTCATGACTTAAGGGGCACTAAGGAAACTACAGGGGTGGGGCATACAAGTAAGTCCTAAACACTCTGAATGTAAGGCATGTAAGTCCGGATGGCATGTAAGTCCAACGTTCAACCTTACAGTCTGTTATCAAAGACAAAAATATAAATAAGTAACTGCTCTATTATACAAAAAATCAATTTTGACTAGGGGATCAGGGGGTCGGAGTCAATTCGGGGTGATTTGGAGAAAGCTAAATACGATTTGGAGAAAGCTAAATACGCTTTGAGAAGAGATTAGAACCAATATGAAGCTATAGTGATAACCATTCCTATCTTATGCTCTAATTGAATCCTAAATGTATCACATAAAGCAATGACCATTATACTAAGTATACATGTTGTCAACCTGACTTGAGTCATAATAACACTGACCATGAAGTGGTCTGATCGTTGTTTTAAATAGTCTGATCCCATGATTGAGATCTTTCCAAATAATCTAAAAGGAATTTCATTTTGAACTGGATTTTGATCTCTTATGTCACCTTAAACAAATTGCTCAATTTAATTTACTGTTCTGCAATGATTATTCTTTGTGAAAAATTGAAATTTTGAGCACAAGACATGCTTAATCATTTCTTGGATTAGTTGCTTAACGGTTGTGATTCTCAAACTGACATACATATTCAGTTAAGTGTGTCGAGCATAGAAACTGTGCTTGATTATGTATTGCTGCTTCGAGTATACTATGTGACGTGTGAATTGACTATCTGTTTCGAGTATGCCATGAAAATTTGTTTTTAAGTGTTTCGAGCATGCATCTCACTCAGAAAATTTTGTTGTTACAAGTGTTTCGAGCATGCATCTTACTTACGAGCACCTGAAATGACGTGATTGGTCATATATGTGCTTCGAGCATGATTGCTTTCCTGTTTGTCTAAGGGATTCGAGCATGGAAGTGTGCTAGGTGTGTAGGCATGAAAGTTCGAGCTTAAGGAAATGGATCACTAGTGGTTCGAGAAAATTTGTGGTCTAGACACTTAGGTTGTGTGGTCGAGTACAGGCATAAGAATGATTTAATATGCTAAGGCTTTCGAGCATAATGGTATTTCGAGCACATTGAGTTTTTGCACTTATTTTAGTCGAGCAAAGGTTCTAGAACCTAAGAACACATCTCGAGAATAGGCCATTCTCAGGATATATGCTAAGTAGTTCGAGCATGATGTATAGTCGAGTAAGATTAGATGACAGGTATCTTAGAACTTTGTATTGACTAAATTTTGTTAAGTATAGTCGAGCATACTACATCTTGAGTATTACTTACTGCTCGAGCAGGTACTATGATGTTCATTAGAATTTTGGCTAAGGGATTGATCACAAGTCTAGTCGAGCAATCTGTCTCGAGTACACTTGTGATCAAGGAGAATATTCCAAGTATGTCGAGCAAAGTTGGTACTATGTACTCTTGTAAGGAGGGAGCCAGCTGTTGCCTTGGCTGTATGCTCGAGCAACGGAGGTACATTAAATTTGAATTAAATGACAACTGTCGTGCACTAGACCAAAACCAAGGTACTGTACCACCCAAACGTTAGGTATAAAAGGGGGACTTAGAAACTTTTTCACATATCTCTTCCTCCTTTGAACCGAATTGCAAAAACCCTCTTGCTTGTGCTATCTCCTTCTTGCTCGTTGCTCTAATACTTGCTTAATTTTAGTTCGGTTACAGCCATTAGCTCTTTTTCGACTTCGGTAAGACATCGTTATTCGATAATCGTCACACCGATTTCGAAATTAGGGTTTCTAATTGAACTATTGACTAACTGTTTACTTGTTCTTGTAGGTACGCATATTACTACGGAACAGGTTATTGAAGACATTAATCATCTATCTATCCACATATATTGGTTTTGAAACTTTGTGTACTGACATTCTTTTGTTTTTGTAGAACTGATGGCGTTTAAATTCGAAAAACGGAATAATATGTGCGCTCAGTTGGAGATAGATGATGAAAACTGCGAGTTGGAGCCGATGATAAATTTCTTAAGCAACTCTAATCTACGGGTGGCATTGACTGAAAATCCCACAATCTACAGGAATCATATTTCGGATTTTTGGGGTTCTGCAACATATGTCAACGATGTCAACGGAGAGAGAATTGAGGCATCTGTTCTAAATCACGACATTGAGATAACAGAAGCCTCAATCAGAGCTGCACTAGACCTAAATGACAATTTTGGGGCTCAGCCGTCTTACTCTGTCCCAAGGCTACTAAGAGTTTTTCAAGAAACGATGGGCTACCAGGGAGGAGTAAAGGAGGGGCAGTTTCAAAAGGGAAGTTTTATGTTGGTCTACAGGTTCTTGATTCACCATGTGATCCAGTCCTTATCTCCTAGGAGAGGGACTTGGACTTTAGTAAGCAGAGAGCTTAGGACTCTCACTGTGGCAATACTCTACAGGCAACCCTCTAATGTTTCAAGACTTATCTTTCAAGGGTTGGTTTCCAATGCAGAGAAGGCAGAAGGACAAAGATTCCTCATGTATCCGAGGTTTCAACAGATTTTGATAGACAGGGTTTTGCCTGATCTTAAACGAACTGGTGAAGTATTGGGATTGCAGAATCCAAAAAATTGCAAAGGATTGAAAGATTCCAAAAGCAAATTTGTTGATAATGATGAATGGGATTTACTCCCATGGTTTCTCGTACCAGCACTAGAAGCTATTGATGTACCAAGGACTCCAGGGAATGGTGATGCTGAAGATAGTGATGGTGAAGATGATGATAATCAAAATGATGATGGAGGAGATGGCCCGGGAGGAGGGAATGACATGGTTATTGATCATTACTGTTGATGCACAGGAGGTAGTTGAGGAAATTATGCCTTTGATTGATCAAGTTGCCTATGAGGCAGATAATGCAGAGGTAGAGGTCAATGAGGAGATGAATGTACCAGTTATGAATCCAATCTCATAGGCTACGGAGCACATGGATGATGATACTTTTGTAGCGGGTGTTGTATCAAATGTTACTGCAACAATTGAGAAGATAACTCCACCTGCCTCTCCACCACCTGAACTTTACAAAGATGACACAGATTCACTTGAGCTAAGTGATGCTAATGATGATATCCTTTCTTCGTCAGCCTCAACTGAACCTGCCCTATCTGATGATGAACCAACTATTACCATTCCTGTCCTCACACCACCTGCATCTCCACTTCAAGATTCACATATCCAAGCTCAACCTGCTACAGAAACTACCCAACCAACTCAACCAACCCCATCCTCTGAACCATATAAGGTCCCATCTCCTGAAACTTCAGAGTCTGAACCATTCTCTGAACCCGCCCGCCCCAAAGCCGACTCTTGAAACCCCACCTTCAAGCCCCCAATATTTATGATGTTATTTGTGAAAATGCCAGACTTGAGTTCGACAACATAATGTTGAAAGAACAAAATGCCATGCTGACTACAAGGAACTCGGCATTGGAAGCTGCTCTGAATGAAGCTCTGTTAAAAATTCGAGGTTGAGAAGACCTCAGATGCACCAAAACAAGGGAAGAATACTTAAGGTGCATAAAGTTTAATAGTGATTGGTAAATTATATGAAAGTTCTGAAGAGGAAGTGGTGGAGGTTGAACCATCAAATGCTTTAAACATGCTAAATCAAGCATATGATGATGGAGAATCGGAGGATGAGGGGGAGGATAAAGAAGAAGAAGAAACCGAAGAAGAACTCTTACAAAAGAAAAGCGAAGGGAAAGGGGGTTGCACTTACTGATGATGATCTACATCCCCTGCTCCAACATACAATTCAATCTGATGATGTCTTGTACAAATAAAATGTAGTTGATCAAGATGTGGCTGAAACTGAGTCTGTAAAAACTTCAATAAAATTAATGAATGAAGAGTTGGAGGCTCTGGAGAGAGAAGAGTTGGAGGCATTAAAGAAAGAAGAGGAGGAGGAAATCCCTCATGAAGTCATTGAAGTGTTAATAAACATGAAAGAAAAAGAAGATGCAGATGAAAGGATGATGAAAGAGGCAGATGATGCCTTTAAAGCTACAATCGAAGCTCTTAAAACAAATCTGAATGAAGTTGAACAAGAACCTACACAGACTGAAGAGTCAGTTTTCACTGAGCCCGAAAAGCCAACAACTCATGATCAAGAACAATCTGAGACTGAACCTGACAATCCAGAAAAGGAACAAGAACTTGGCTTGGGACCAGTTATCCATAAAGAAGATGAAACCATTGAAGTCTCAGCAAGTACTATGGTTAAATTGGTTATAATGAAGGATCTTACACCCATTCTGAATAACGCAGAGAGACATCATCCAGAGATAGTGATAGCAGCAAGAAAGGATCAACAAGACTTCATTAATTTGAGTAAAGAAGGAGAACCAAGAGTTGAAGAGCATGTTGAACCAAATAAATCCATTATTTAAGAAGTTACTGAAGAATCTGAAGAGACTCGTATAGATGAACCTGTTACTGAAAAATCTGAGTCAGTGGATGAGGAATCATAATTGAAGAACCAGAAACTGAAATAGAGCAACCTGACACATCCACTCCAACTCAATCATCTTTGAAAAGAAAAACTACATCTGAAGTTGAGACACCGAAACCTAAAAGACAGAAATCAGTAAAGAAAATGGTGTATAAATTAAGATTAGAAAAATTAGAAGAAAGAAGGAGGGCTCAATTTGCAAATGTTGAAGAACCAATGATTGAGGCTCTTCATAATCTTGAAGATGTGATTGATTTAGAAGATGAAAATGAAGATGAGGAAGGGTTGAAGGAAACTGAAAAGGAAAATAAAGATAAAGACTATCTGATCAGCTTGGGATATGATCCAATATATCCTCAAAGACTATTAGAAGAAGAAATAGCAAAGGAAGCTGAGGGGTGGAGAATAAGAAAGACCAAAAGAGAACTGTTGATGAAGGCTGGTCACAAGCCCGCATTCCTTAACCTGCAACCATTTGATAAGATTAACAGACTCTACAAAAGAGCTCTTGTAGATGATATCTCAGAATATGTGAAGAAGGTAGCAAAGAAGATAGAGGGTGAAAACGTACTAAAAGAGTCTGACAGTAAAACTGAAAGGAAAGCAACTGATGAAGCAGATTATGAAATGATAAAAGCTAAACATAAAGATATCAAATTTCTTCAACTGTATGGCTACCGTTATGACTATTTGATAAATGTTTCTTCTGAAGAACTGAAAAGAAGAATTCAACAGATAAAGGACTCTCACAAAGATCAGGCAAGTAGAGAAAAATTTGAGAGAGAACAGGAGCTAAAGATGAGGTTACAAAAGGAAAGAGATGAAGCTGAAAAGAAAAATCAAGAAGCAAAAGAATGGTTTGAAGACCCTCAGAGAGTCCAAACTTTAAAAGATCTAGTAATGGACAAGGGTATGACTGAAGAAGAATTCAATAGAATGCCCCATGCTCAACTACTAGAGATATACAAAAGGGAGCAAAGAATGTATATAGAGACTGAAAGAAAGTTGTAGGAAGAAAGAAGGAAGATGGATGATCTAGTGAAAGCAGAAATGATGAGTGCATTGCACAGGAAAGGAGTTGGTATGGGAAGAATGATTTCACAAACTGATGAGACTATCAAGAGATGGTATAAGGAAGAATGGCTTGATGCACAAAAGAAAACTCAGCAAGGAAGCACAAGCCGGACTCCAAGGTCAGAGGTTGTGAGGCCTGAACCACCACGTAATGTAAATTTGCCCACACATCTCTTCTTTGATAGACGATCAAACCACACATCTCTTCTTTGATAGACGATCAAAGACCTTGAGAGTCATTACTGAAGATAAGGAATAACATCTCATCATCTTTAGGGATGATTTGAGAAATTTCACTGAAGAACAATTGACCAGGATGACTGAATTGACTCTGTATGACAATCAAATCAGAAGTCAGCCATCTGGTCAACAAAGAAATTATCTCTCGAAATTCATAATGGAACAAGCAGAAAGGGGATTCCTATTCTTGCAGCAAAAGAAGAGAGAGATTAGAAGTCAAACATAGAGGGAAAAGAGGAACAGGAGGATAAATGAAGTACACGCATCTGAGCTCTCCCTCTTTGACTTGAAGAAACAAAAAACACAAGCAAGCAGCTCACACCATAAAAGGAAGCCCTTGAAAGAGTGCTTGGCTATGAGAGAAGTTATGCAGGAACCAAACTCAGAGGTGTAACAATTCGGGAGAATCACATACATAACGTACAATCAGCACAACGATTCTATTTCACTGAGAAATGAATCCGGGATACCAATTGCGGTGATAAGACATGATGAGGATCTCAAATTCATGCATCCTCAAGACTTACAAGAATTAATTGATGCAAGGTTTCCAAATGACTCCTAAGATACTGTCGAGCTAGACATGATTAAACAAAGGGCAGCCCTTGTGAAGCGCTTAAAGGAAAGATCTGATACAAGGAGCAGAGGAAGAAGATAACAGAATGGAGCTAATTGATGATCAATTTTATTTCTGTTAATCTTTGTAATTTTTGTTATTGTTTTTAATGTATGAAAATTTTAATTTGTAATGCCCAAGAGGCAGAATTCCTAATTATGTAATGAAATGACATATTCTTGAATGATATATATTCTATGTCTGATACATGTGTAACTCTATGCAGGTATGTTTTGGTGCATCTGAGCTTGTTCTAATCTAGGGGGAGATTGTTGGGTCGGATTTATGATAAGGAAGATTGGAATCTTCTCAACCTCTTCAGAAAACGGCTAAGTATGGACTTCGAGCAAGCCTAGACGATCGAGCATGGTTTTACTACTTCGAGCAAGGTCTTCAGAACCTTAAATGGTTAATTCTTCTAAGTGATAAGGCTTCGAGCAAGCTACACTTCAACAAGCAAGAGTATTCTTGTATCGAGCATGGATTGCCAATCAAGCAAACACCTTGATCATACAGGTTTTAACCAAGTGTTACGAGCACAGGATGATCGAGCACATGAGGACAAGCATGGATGCAATAAGAAGATGTCATGTGATCAAAGCAAGGACTTCGAGCACAGTTCAGTTCCCGAGCAAGACTTACATCCGAGCATGCTAAAGATTGCTGAATAAGTATAACTGAAGACATCAAGAAGAATGAGCTTGCTCGATGGACTAGTTCGAGCAAAGCATGAACCATTTAAGAAGGATGAAGTCTGCTGGAAGGGAATATCTTCACTAAAGATATTCTAAGTAAAGTATGCTCAAGGACATACATCGAGCATACCTAGCATAGTGAGCTTGCTCGAGCAAGATTGTTATCTTGCTCGAGGACTCAACACTTGTATTATTTTGTATTTCATTATGTAATGATTAGGAGCTTCTAGAAGGAATGTCAGGGTCTATAAATAGGGGTCCTAGGATACCTTTTAGGACACGGATTTCCAGACGGAATACAGGCTGGCACACACTGAATACGAAAAACATTCCAAAGAATATTCTTTTTGTTTTCTCGTACAATCGTCGCCACCGTCATACAAAACCTTAGACATTCCTTTCACTGTTCCATTAATGATTTATTATAGTGAATCTTTGTCTATTGAATGAGATTTTATTGACCATCTATTGTTGTTTTGTGTTTATTATTCACGCTCTTTCATTCCCACTCGTTGGATATCCTGATTCCGCCAGGATATTCAACAGGCCTTTGGGTAATCGAGTCGGTGTGTTCTTGTCAACCTTTTAAGGTTTCACCCGATTCACGGTCCTGACACCATTTCTTTAGAACTCTTGTCTGGAGTGGCTTTGACTTTAAACGTGGTTTGATGTCATGGATACCTATGGAGTTTTCTGCCATCTCAGTTTCTGTGATTTTGTCTTGTGAACTGTTAGCATCAATTATGTGTTATTTTCATGCAAATGTATGTGTGTGTAAATGATTATGTGCGTGAAGATGTTTATATACGTATGTGTATGTGCACGTATATACTATGTCTCTGTACAATGTATTTCTTTAAGAAAGTCAGAGTATACAATGTTTTTAGTTATAGTAGGATCGGCATTCTCATGTGGGACAATCAAAATTTTTAGTGCATCTGGTGTTGTTGCTCTTGATAATGCAGCATATAGTTGACCATGACTAAACACAGGTTATGGCATATATATTCCTATTTTATCTAGTGATTGACCTTGACATTTGTTTATTGTCATTGCATAACATAGATGTAATGGGAATTGTTTACGCTTCATTTCAAAAGGAAGATCTTTGTCTTTAGAGGTAAGACTGATTTTGGGTATGTATACTCGTTTGCCAACAAATTTGCCTGTCATAATTTGTGCCTCAAGAAGTAAAGGGAATAGTTGTGTGATGATGAGCCTTGTGCCATTACAAAGACCATCAATGGGGTTGAGGTTCCTAAGTAAAATAACAGGTGTGTTTACCTTTGGCTCGAGAACATGTGGTGGAAGACCGTTAAAGTTAAGGAGGTTTAGGTACTCAGAAGGGTATAGAATTTCGGTGTCACCGTTGTCGCCTGGTTGTGGAACAATAGAGTATATGCTTGTATATTGATTTATTGTTCCAAGTGTCATGTTAATAAGTATGGAGTTAATTTCATGCACCATGTCATTTTTTGGGCAAACGATAGCCTTTTTTGAAAGTGTTGTCGTTGTTGGGTTGTAAAGTGTCTCGTCGTCGTAAATGAATCGTATGAGTTCTGTTAGTGCTGTGTCACTGTAAGGTATACAATACTGTGTTGGTATGTGTATGTATTTGCTGTTTTGATGGTCGTTTATGTCTGGTGTGCCAACGTCACCGTCACCTATGGAAAGCAGCCACGAAGAAAAAGCGGAAATCATGTGTTGTTCCTCTGGTGTGATATCTGGTCTTTCTAGTCTCATGTTATGAGTATGTTTATAGACTTTGAAGGTGTTCCATAGATAGGATCTCGGTAATGATGATGCAAGAATTGTTGATTTTGGGGTCCTAGGTATTATTGGTAGTGTTTGCCTAAAGTCACCGCCAAGTAGGACTGACTTCCCTCCAAAAGGCGTGTCTGGATTATTAAGTAAGTCCCTGAGGGACCTATCAAGTGACTCAAAACACCAGCGGTTGTTTATTGGTGCCTCATCCCAGATGATAAGTGAGGTTTCATGTAGCAGCTGAGCAAGGTGTGTGTTCTTGCTGATTTGGCAGATTGTCAGGACCGACCGTCGGGTGAAACCTTAGCAAAAGTTTGACAAGAACACACCGACTCGAATACTCAAAAGACCAATTGAATATCCCGGCGGAATCAGGATATCCAATGATTGAGAATGAAGGATTGTGAACAGATATCAAACACAAAACAGTAGATGATAATCAGTAAAGGCTCTTTCAGAGACAAAGATTCACTATATTTAATGATATGTCAATGGTATAGTGAATGGAATGTCTAGGGTTTTGTGTGACGGCGGCGGCTCTTGTACGATGAACAAAATGGAATGTTTTCGTAATCAGTGCGTGCCAGCCTATTCCGTCTCCAAAATCTGTACCTAGAAATCCGTACCCTAAAGATACCCTAGGACGTCTATTTATAGACTCTGACTTTCCTTCTATAAGTTCTAGTCATTACATAATGAAAGATAAATCTAATACAAGTGTTATAGTCCTCGAGCAAGGTACATACCTTGCTCGAGCAAACTTCCTATACTAGGTGTGCTCGGTGAATGTCCTCGAGCAGACTTTACTTGGAATATATTCTCTTTTGAAGAATACAAATTCCCTTTGAGTAAGCTTCATTCCTCTTGACTTGTCCATGCTTTGCTCGAACTAGTCCATCGAGCAAGCACATTCTTCTTGATGTCTTCAGCTTTTCTTATTTAGCAATCTTTAGCATGCTCGGATGTAAATCTTGCACGGTAACTGAACTGTGCTCGAAGTCTTAGCTTTGATTCACGTGACATCCTCTTATTGCATCCATGCTCGTCCCCATGTGCTCGATCATCCTGTGCTAGTAACACTTGGCTAGAACTTGTATGATCAAGCTGTTTGCTCGATTGGCAATCCATGCTTAATAGAAGAATACTCTTGCTCGTTGAAGTGTAGCTTGCTCAAAGCCTTTAACACTTAGAAGAATCAACCATTTAAGGTTCAGAACCTTGCTCGAAGTAGTAAAAACCATGCTCGATCGTCTGGGCTTGCTCGAATTCCATACTTAGCCGTTTCTGAGGAGGTTGAGAAGATTCCAATCTTCCTTGTAGAAAATCCAACCCAACACAGATGGAGACCTCTGTAACATCCAGGGGGATCTTGAATCTTGAATGTGCGGTATGGCCTGACGGAAGTAATAGGGACGCTAAACAAGCGGATGCAACAACCAACACAATACAACCAGTTGACCGAAGCGCCAAAATGATTGTCGTCCAAAGAAATGTTTTCCCTGTTCCTCAATAGCCGTATACAAATAGTAACAGTTGACGGCCTGAAGTAATGGCGGAGG
Source organism: Bidens hawaiensis (assembly GCF_021521415.1). Classification (NCBI taxonomy): domain Eukaryota; kingdom Viridiplantae; phylum Streptophyta; class Magnoliopsida; order Asterales; family Asteraceae; genus Bidens; species Bidens hawaiensis. The sequence continues at coordinate 49,718 of NW_027505248.1, read as the reverse complement.
TTACGTGTTTGTAAATTCTTCTTTGTTGTGGGTTAAGCTTTAGTCTAAGTGATTCGTGCTCTCTTGATAACTGGTCTCCATTGTAGTTCCTTTCTTCCATAAGCAGCCTGTTCTGTAGGCGTTGAAGCAAGTCGGGCCTGGGAATAGGCAAACCATATTCGGATAAAGACCTTGGAGGGGAGCCATTGGAGAGTAATGTTGCTAATTCATACAGTACATAGTGTCTTAGGTCTTCATCATTTGCAATGCCATAACTTCGTGGCCCGCCGTCTGCCATGTCATGCCAATGCCTATCCCACACTTCTAAAGGGTTTGATATGTCACAAAAGAGTAGCATCTGTACAAAAAGTGAGCCAATTCAGAAGCAGTTGCCCAACCTGATGCCACCTCAAAGGCACCCAACCATTCTGTATCGTTGCCTAGCAAACCCAAATTTTCAGATGCCTCACGATATGTAGAGTAGATTTCGTTGTTGACCGTTCGTAAAGCCGTGAAGGATGTGCAGCCTCGTAGGTGGCCAAGCAACATCCGCAAGAAAAAGGTCTCACCGCAGCTTGGGTGTACGTATATAAGTCTTCCTATCGGTGGAGTGCTATTTGATGACCGGCGGACCCATCGCTTTGTTCCCAAATCCTATTTGTATTCTTTTAGGTAATCTATGTAACGAAGATGGTGGCCAGTGTTGTCAAACCTGTTGTTAGACATCAACTCCGTTAAGGTTGTACGACTGATAAATGCGTTAGCTGCAAGTCGCTAAAGTTGGTCATTCTCTCTAAATGTGACATTCTGCATGTTCTCTTGGTGAACTGCAAGAACCTGTATGGCGGGATTTCTAACATAAATATGGTTGTTGAATATTCTCCAAGCTGCCTCATGTGGACAAATGAATCTGCCGTCAAGATAATTTTGAATTTCATTCAAACTACGACGTTGGTTCGTATGTTGTGCAGCTACATGGTCTGATGAGGTCCTTATTGTATAGTGGATGCGGTCTGTACCCTTTGATACGTACATGAAAAGATACTTTATGAGCATACTCCAACCGCAATACTCAACGTTGATGAGCGCCATGTAGTGCAACGATAAAGTGCGATTGTAAGGCACGACATACCTATTGTCCATCTGAGCACCGCTTATTACCACAGTAAAACCAGTAGCTCGTCTTTTATAGTGAACATTACCGTTGTCATCGAGCGATGTCTCTGGTTTGAAGTGCTTTGGAAATTTCCTTGAGCAACTACCAAAAGTCATACAGGATGCATTCGGTTGGACCAAACCACATGGGCCATGAATCTTAAAATCAGTTACAATTTTGTATTGGTTATGGTCTAATGAAGGGTCAGGAATTTCAGCGGAGTTGAAGTTGTCGATCTCGTGTGCGTCTTTAATCTTGCAACCCGAGGTAACCCAGAGCAGTATATGAGCATGTGGCAGGCCTCTTTTCTGGAATTCGACGGTGTACAAGTCTGCAATATAGTAACAGAAAAGAACATGTTATAAAAGAGTAGGTCAACGTATGCTGGATGAAGCACGCTACATACAAGTAAATAGTAAGTTACCTGCACTCACATCACCAAAGGGTTTGTTGGATTTTATGAATCTCATAAATGATCGTAGCTTGATTTGGAAAACCCGATCAATAATGTCTGGACGATCTTGTGCCTGCAACGTGGAAACCGTGACATGTATCTGCCTATCTCAGGCCACATAGCATTGCAGGTGAAGGTGATAAAGTACTTGGGTTTACCAAACGTTCTACAAATTGCCTAAGCATCCTGGTAATGCTTATACATGTACCTTGGGCCTCCAATAAAGGAGGAAGGCAAGAAAGTTCATTTACCAATGTCCCGACCTTTAGTATCACCACGGTCAACTGTATCGTGTACACACTGAAGAAAGTCAGTATGAAATACGTTCTGATTGAGCCGTAAGTAATCGAGGCCAGTCTTCTTCAATGCAAACGTAAGCATCAACAATGACTTGTTGAAGTAGTCTGCCACCCCTTAAAAGCAATGTGTATACACCTAACCAATCATGTAACAGGTAGCTGCAGTACATGTTTATAGTCATTTTCTTTTCACGTGATGTGTCGTTCCCACGCAAAGTAAGATTGGGAGACCACCCAGCGTCACTGTAGGGGAAAAGTAAAGGGTATTGCAGCGACATATATAAACGATGAAGTTTGTTTATACGTTGTCGTCGACCGTCTTTATGTCTGATAATTATGTCGAATTTTGTTGACACTGGATCGTTGTCATTTATGATTGCACCAATACAGCCGGGGGATGGTCTATCATATATATGAATACCTTCTGAACCGTAAAGACATATACTAAAGTTTAGAACATTAGTTGACGCAATGAGATCACGTGGAGTCCGAAACAGCTTAACTAATTTGTTTGTGCCCTCAAGTATACGCTGGAGCAGAAAAACAGTTTCGATGTCAAGAGAAGAGTGACCGTCAGAGGCAAAAGGGTGAACGCGATTGGATATCTCGTTTTCAGTATCATAAATATACATTTGCAGAAAACTCGGCCTCTCATTGGGTGGAGGACATAAAGTACCAACCCAGTGGTGAATCTGCCCGGTAATCTTGAAAACGTACGGGTCGGTACCTTGGTTGATGGAACTATCGACGTTCGCACCAAAGGAAGTCATAGAGAAAGCTGAGTTATACGCACGAATATTTGACATGAAGTCTGATTTTTCTAAGAAACCCGACCTTGCTTACAGCACTGTGTATACACGAAATGCTGGCTGGTAGACAGCCTGAGTAAGCGTTCGTCATACCAAAAAAAGGCCCCACAAAAGCTGCATATGCTGTCACAGTCACCAATATCAACATAGCAAGAGGCATTGACAGTTGAATTATGAACCAAAGTCAAACGATAGGAAGCCTGCCTAGAAGTCTGGCAGCTGATATTGTGATTACCAGAGGAGGACGCATCAAAGCAAGATGGGTAATCAGGTCGTCATTTAGTTCCACGTGGCATGGCAATAGAAGAGTGTGTAAAAGTCACAGGGGTAAACAGTTGATGAAATTTGAAGAGAAATTAGAGAATCACAACCAACCAAACACAGGCCGAAACCAACACCAACAGCATATTAGGTAACAGACATACAAACTTAACCAATAAATAAATAAAAAAAGAAAAAAAGCAACCAAGTAAGAAAGCTACAACCGTCTAAACGCACGTCATAAAGTGTTGGATGAAAGAAAAAAAAAAGAAGGCAACTAACATATTGATAAACAGAACATTCAGAAAACATGGGCGAAACGCATACCTTACGCAAAGCCGATGAGACAAAAGAAGGTCATAGTTGTTGCTGCCAAAATAAAGTAGTAATAATCTCAAATTAGTCTTTTATATTGTCAACATATTTTTTTGTTATCATTTTAGTATAAAATGCATACGAAATCTAGCTTACGGGTAGTTGACGAACATAAAAATTTAACCAGCAATTGGTTTTTAATAACAACCAGTTCAGTAAACAAACAACCATGTAACCTTATTAGTCACGGCATTTACATGACTAAGCAGTAGCTATTATCCGGTTTTCCTGAAAGAGTAACACACTAAGTCGGGACTTATATTATAAGACAACCGGCGTCGTTTTAAAGAGAAACTCGAACAAAGATAACGTAGGTTGAAGGCACACCAGACGTGATACCGCTAACGACAAGCAAACACAAATAACACAAACGATAACAAAAACAATTATAAAGTAACACTCCCAGCAGGTAAGAAAAACTCCAGCGAGAACCAAAAGATCATGACATTTGATTGAACTAAAACAATGATGTAGAACGACCAATAACTGAAACCAAACGGTAGCAAGTAATACAACAGCAACGCATTTCATCGGCCAGCCTATATGCAGAATTACAGCAGCAAAAAAGAGTTCAACCGACAGCGGAAACAAAGAACAGCATCAAAGAGACCACCAAGGCATTTCATCGAACACCTAACGTGCTTCTATAACAACAGAAATAGGATCAAATAATTTCGTCGAACACCTTATGTCTACAGTTACAACAACAAAAAGAAGATGAAACAACACCAGAAACAAAGAATAGTAACAAAGAGAGCAGCAATGCATGTCGTCGAACACCTTAGGGAGACAATTATAACAACAGAAATAACATCAAATAAAGCAAATAATGGATAGTTAACAGCATGAAAGCGGCATCGTAAACGGAAAGGTAGTGCCTTTAACAGAGGCAACAATACACAGAAATCACGAAGACACGTTAGTTACCGAATGATGGTACGCGAGTGAACTAACCATTAACAGAGTAGAGGTTTAAAAGTATGTGGTAGCGACGATGAAGAAGGTGTGCGAAGTAAGTTTCTTAAGATGATAGCAAGAATGAAGAAGGAGGTGTAAAAGTATAAGAACAGGTGTATCAGACACGTGTAAAGTGATGAAGCATAATGCGACGTACAACACATAGAACGTCAGGCACAAAGTTAAGAAGCGTTGAAACAAATGAACAGTGAATGTGAGAGTACAGGCAGATGTCAATATTATAATATATATAAATATATTTTAAATTTTAATTTTACACATTAACCCCTCAAGTTTGATATTGTTTTAAAAACTGAATTTAAATTAAGTTTACAAAATGAACCTTGGATTTTGGAATGTTTGATAATTGAAATAAAAGTTAATAAACTTATAAATTTTCCAATTTACACCCATTTAGATCAATACATTAAAACTCGAAGTTTCATTAATGAACAACACGAATAGGAAACGAACGAACCATGACAAATAAATCATTGTAATTAACATAAAATTGATGAACGGTAACTACGAATACATTGAAACAACGAAACGATCGGCTTAACGAATTCGAATACTATATATATATATATATATATATATATATATATATATATATATATATATATATATATATACAAAACCGAAAATTTAAAATGGTTCAGGTTTTCGGGTTTGAAAGTAACGAATATTACATATTATCAAGGTGAGTATTCATAATCCCTATTTAACTATTACATATTCTAGGGTGAAGCATGTATGCCTATTATCGAGTCCACATTTATTTCATTTTGTCTCATTACTACAATTGGTTCACAAATATGTTGTTGCATGTTTAATTCGATGTATGTTTTTATGATGCGTGTTATATGCTCGAATTACATGCTATGTGTTTATAGTTTTTATGGTGGTGGTTGCTCATACTTGATGTGTTCATTCTCAATAGTGAACACACACCCGTTCATTCTCAATAATGAACCCTCACACACGTTCATTCTTAATAATGAATACTGTTCGTTCTCAATAATGAACCGACACGTCCATTCTCAATAATGGGCACCCTTATTTTGTTACATACTCTTGTACTTAGCTTTAATCATTCAATGGCATATGAATTGCATTTTTCCACAATACTATATATTATAAAATTATGGTTGCTCACCAACATTATTGTAGACAAATTATTTTCATACATGCTACATGTATTAACGAAAGATTCTTATACAATATTTGAAGACATTTAGTAGACCAATAGGATATGTTTAAATTAAAGACTTGCATGCCTTATATGTTGCCTGTTATTTCTATTTTCAAGACTTTTGTGTACTCGCTGCAAATTAATAATTATTATTATTGATACCATTTAATAGTGTCATTTATGCGATGAACAATCAACACCCGCCCCGATGTATAATCCGTCGTCGGTCGGTGACCGAGACATGTTGGGCTTCAAAGATTCAGAGTTGGAGATTGGTTTGGACGGTCGCACTATGAAGCAAGATAGATTTCACATGAGTTTTTCGACAAAGGGCATCGCTACAACATTCGCTTTACCGGGGTGGTAGCGAATTTCGCAGTCGTAATCACTAAGTAATTCGGCCCATCGACGTTGCCGCATGTTTAAATCCTTTTGGTCAAAAATGTGTTGAAGACTCCTGTGGTCGGTGAATACCACACATTTTGTGCGATAAAGGTAATGTCTCTAAATTTTTAACGCAAAAACCACAGCACCGAGCTCGAGATCATGTGTCGTGTAATTTCTTTCATGAACTTTGAGTTGCCGTGAAGCGTAGGCGATGACTTTACCTCGTTGCATAAGGACACAACCGAGGCCTTGATTAGAAGCATCGCAATAGACAACAAAGTCCTCGTTGCCCTCTGGGAGAGCAAGGATCGGCACATCGCAAAGCATACGTTTGAGATTTTGGAAGGCTTCATCTTGCTTTGGTCCCCACACGAAAGCTGTTAGGGGCAAAGCGATCTTGGAAAAATTGAGGATAAAGCGACGATAATAACCCGCAAGACCAAGAAATGAACGAACTTCGGTAGGAGAGGTTGGATTTTTCCAATTCTTAATGGCTTCTATTTTGGCGGGGTCAACGTGAATTCCCTTTTCGTTTATTATGTGCCCCAAGAATGGAATTTCGCTCAACCAGAATTCACACTTCGAGAACTTCGCGTAAAGGTGTTCCTTCCTCAAGAGATCAAGGATGGAATGAAGGTGCTTTGTATGCTCGGTTTTGGACTTAGAATATATGAGGATATCATCAATAAAGACAATCACGAATTTATCTAAGTATGGCTTGCACACGCGGTTCATGAGGTCCATGAATACCGCGGGTGCATTGGTTAACCCAAAGGGCATAACCCTAAACTCGTAATGTCCGTATCGAGTATGGAAGGCGGTCTCGGGTACATCATCTTCATGCACGCGTAGTTGATGATAACCCGAACGAAGATCAATCTTGGAGAAGCAAGAAGCTCCTTGAAGTTGATCGAAGAGATCGTCGATGCGAGGCAAGGGGTAACGATTCTTGACCGTAAGCTTGTTGAGCTCGCGGTAGTCGATACACATACGGAAAGAACCATCTTTCTTCTTGACGAACAACACAGGTGCGCCCCATGGAGACGAACTAGGGCGAATGAACCCTTTTTCCGAAAGTTCTTGGAGTTGGGTAGACAATTCTTGCATCTCGGAGGGTGCAAGACGGTAAGGAGCCTTCGCAATCGGAGTTGCACCAGGCACAAGATCGATGCGGAACTCGACTTCTCGAACAGAAGGAAGACCAGAAACGTCATCGGGAAACACTTCGGGATACTCACGAACAACCGGAATGTCTTCAATCTTTTTCTCCTTCTTTTCAACAACGTGAGCCACGAATGCTACATACTTCTTGCGTAAGTACGTTTGGGCTTGAAAACAAGTTATGAGGTTAAGACTCGAAGGAGAAGGCTTTTCACCAATAACACGAAGGGTTTGACCATCGGCAATCGGAATACGAATTATCTTCTCAAAGCAAACGATTTCGGCACGGTGAGAGGACAACCAACCCATGCCTACTATGATGTCGAAACTTCTCAATTGCATCGGGATGAGGTCGATTGAGAACGTGTGGCCATTAAGATTCATCTTGCAACTTCGAATAACAGAATCGATCACCACGGATTTACCATTCGCTACTTCAACAGTGTATGAGCTCTTAAGTTTAGGTCGGGGCTTAGCAAGCAAGGACTCAAATTCAAAAGACGCAAAACTCATATCGGCACCGGTATCAAATAAAATGATTGCAAAGTGGTCGTCCACAATAAACGTACCGTTCACCACATCGTCGTTTTGTTGCACTTGGTGGGCATTCATCATGAAAGCACACCCACGGTTATCTTGAGGAGCCTGAACGGCTTGAGCGACTTGAGCGGCTTGAGCCTCTTGAGGTGCAGGTGCTTGAATAGCTAGCAGTGGTGGAGCTTGATTAGCCATCAATTGAGGAACTTGTGGCTGAATTGCTTGGTAGGCTTGGTAAGCTTGGAGCTGGAATTGCGGAGCAGCAGCCAGCCGAAGTGTCTTCACGTTTGCGAGTCGTGGACACGCACTACGAAAGTGGCCAAGTTCACCACAATTATAGTAAGCCATCATTTGGTTAACAGGTTGGGCATATGGCACGGGTCGGGGATTTGGTTGAGCAGCCCTCGGGGGATCCGCTATGGTGGTTTCACGACAAGTGGGGCTAAGATGCCCGTAACGGTTGCAACGGGTGCATTGTCGGCAAGAGGCATAGGCGGGATGGTGACATTGGCAGGTGCTACAAAACGGGTGAGGTCCGCCATAGGGTTTCTTGAGAGGTGGTACGGGGTTGGCTTGGGTTGAAGGTGCGGGTTGTTGGGTTAGTGCGTAGTTCTTGCGCTTCTTGTTGCAGTTGTGGGAGGAGTATGCGGGTTTGGATGATTCGGGTTTGGGTTCTTTGGGTTCAGCAGCGGGTCTTTCGGCCGGTTTCTTGGATGACTTTAATGTCAAAGTCCCGGCTTTGACATGGTTGTCGGTTAGGGTTGCGGCTAGTTTAATCGCATCGCCAAGTTCCTTAGGCGAATTACTAAAGACACTATCTTAGATTTGCCTTGGTAGTCCCCTAACGTATTTCTCGATGGCACGCGAGGTAGGGGTGACAAGATGCGGCACTAGCACACTCAACTAGATTTGCCTTGGTAGTCCCCTAATGTATTTCTCTGGGAGGTTATCTTGCTGCTAGATGATCGACGCTTAAGGTTGCGGGAAGCCATTCTGCGAACAAGGGTAACGAAAATCGTGAGACTCGGAATAGTGCATGATATACATAAAGAAAAAAAATCTTTTGTAAAGCTTGTTAAAATATGCAAACCACAAATATAATAAGTGTGGTGAGGAACTTAGAGTTTTCATGAAACACCATGGACTCTTGTGTTCCAACACAACATCGAAATTTCAAAAATAAATCGAACCAAAAGCTGGTTATTCGTGTATCACCACGACTTGACAGACTTTCGGTTAAAACACATTGTAAAACATAGAGGGTCGGAGTCACACGTTGCATGAACCACCATGACTTGTATGACCCCTAAGAGTGCAACCATATCCTCATCACAAAGAGGACATGATCACGGTTGAAAACATAAAGTGGTGAATCGTATGGCGTTTGGTGTAGTATGCTTTGGCCTAATAAGTTTCATGCCCTTCCCGAACTCTCCAGGTAAGCAACCAGGTCCCCCGGCTGATTGGGATTTATACGCATTACTTATCCTTAGGTTTCATGAACCTTGGTGTCAAGAGTTCGGGAAACAAGCACGTCCCCCTTCCAGTTAGTACATACCCGCCATGACGAGTCATCTTTATGCAGAGAATTATCGGAACACCATAATAGAAATTTTGAAAATTTTTGCTTTTATGCATAAGCCTTGGACTTGTGTGTGCTTTGTGTCTATGAGGCGTAAACGAATTAAGCAATACGTTAATAGTATGTGCGTTCAAACAATCAAGTAAAGGCCCACATAATTTATAATAATGTAACCTAAACAATTTAAACAATTAAGCTATAACTAATCTTAAAGCACTACGTCTAATGCCCTATCGTATAGCCACGGCTCTGATACCAATCTGTAACACCCCGGCTTAAGCGGAAACGCCCGAGTGTGACGTACAGATTGCTCAAACACACGTGGCAACATTAATTCATTAAATAGCCAAGTACACAAGTTCAATCAAGTAAACAATACGAGTTTAAATCAAAGATAAACAATAATCAAAACAAATGTCTCGTTTATTAAATAACCTAGGTAATCTAAGTGTCTTCAATACTTCAACCTCTAATCACGGTACATGTAACATATGTATAAAATATGGTCAGCTATAAATATAGCTGGTGAGTTTCCACAGTTTAAATACGTACATAAAAACCATACAATTCATAGACATATGGTAAACGAGCAAGTAAGTCCTTTCCAGTTGGTACAACCAACGTACTTGGATAATCGCAAGTAAGGTCCTTTCCAATTGGTAACAACCAACGTACTTGGATAATGAGGCCCTTTTCCACTCGATACAAATGGACCGGAGTGCAAAGGGGGGCGTATGATCATACTTAATGAGGCTTCCCAATCGTGCAAGTAATATTCGTGCAAGTAATACAAGTAACACACAAGTCCATATACGAATTGTAGTTTTGTAATATGAGAAATAATACTTGAATCTTTATAAGGATACATATGCTACCCCAAAACATTAAAACATTAAAAAGAGGTGATGAAAAACTCACCTTAGTAATTGACGTAAAAAAAGAATAAGAATAACTTAAAGGCGTCAAAGGAAACCGAAGCGGTCAATCTGTACGAACTATAAATAGGAATAAACACGACTTTTAACGGCTATTCTAACGGGATTTTAAAGTTGATTAATTGCACGAATAATTTTTAGAATTTAGTTATTATTTTATAATTTTATTACGAATCTTATGTCCCTTAGATTATTAAATTATTATTTATGTTTTAACGGGAATCAGTTATTAATATGATTTTAAGTATTTTAATGGCAAGGATATGAAGTTTAAACATTCAAAATATTTGAACTATTGTTTACAAGTCGAAAATATAATTATTGCTTTAACGAAACGATTTTTAGTAAATTAAAGTTTACGTTATGATAAGTAAACGATTTTTAATAATGGTTTACGAAAACGAAAAAACTTGGTTTTTAAGTGTGAAATGGTGAGTTATATTTTGTATTAAATTTACATAATTTTTATTTTATTTAAAAAGACTTTTATGATTTATTTATGATTTTTAAATGATAAAAATTATTAAATTAATAAAACTGGTTTATATAAAAAATAAAGTGTCTGACCCGGGTGGGTTTCGAACCCGAGTCTCTATGCTACGAGTTCTGAGTGTTAATCAACTTGTTTGGGTCTGATATTCGTTATGAACATGGTTTTAATTATTTATATATATTAGCATATTTTGATAGTTTTATTTAATACTAATAACAACATAAACAGTTAAATAAAAAGAAGGGTAAGAGGACGCGTGACCCGGGTTTCGAACCCGGGTCTAGAGTTTGTAACGTGAAGGCTTTAACTAGTTGATCTGGGTGAAACATTCGTTATAGGTTTAATAAAAAATATATACATATAATATTTCAGGTTCTTCTTCTTCAAGAAGAACCCTAGATTTGCAATTGAGTTATTCGTTCTATGTTTGATCAAATTAGTTTAGGGTTATTGATTATAGGTTAAACGACATTAACAAGCATATATTAATTACCTTATAATATTTTGTTTTGATCGAAACCCGGATGCCGAAAAGTAAATTAAAAAAGCTCTCAATTACAGAAAATTCGGTGTATTAGAGGGGGATTGAGAAGTGTGAGCGAGTTGGTTAGAGGTCTAGGCACCTATTTATACTAAGGGAAGGAGCGTCTACGCATTAATGTAATTAATTTGATTATCCGAAAAATCTGGCGAGATTACGGGGTTGATTTGCGATTTTTAGGATGTTATAACGTAATTAATTAGTTGGATATTGTTTAGTGTTGACGGCAAATCGTTTTTATATATTTAATTTGGATAAAAATTGTGTTTTAAGGGGGTGGCGGCCACCTCCGGCGCCGGATTCCGGTGGCCGGGGGCCCCGCTATAAAAACGAACAAGGAAGGGGTGGGGGGCGGCTAGGGTTGGGTATTTTAATAATATAATTTGAATTATTTTCATTGCTGATCCCTCAAGTTTCAATAACCATTTAAAAGATTATTTAAATTCTTTTAAGTTTAAATAAGTATTTGAAGTTTACATTTTTAACCCAAACTTTATAATTAAATTATAAAGTCTTCGGTTTTGGATTATTTACGCGTTTTACTCGCGCGGCTCGATTAATATTAAGGTTCGGGAATTTATAAACATTTAAATAACAACGAACAACGAATAATGAACATTAAATGTCGGGAATCACTTTATTAAAATATATTTAATACATCGTAACGACCCAACGGGTCGGGTTTACAATATGAACACGAATCGAAAATTGACGAATGTCACACCTGGGTTGAAAAGTACACACTCAATCCACCCAAAACCCTTCTCCGTTGCTCGATCTGAGCCTGGAATCATAGCCGCCACCGCTCCTGTCATCGCACAGCGGTGGAACCCTAGTTCCTCGCCGGGAAGTGGAACAGTTGATACCACCGTCGTACCACCACGACTCGTCAACACTGTTCTGCTAATTCCTCTTTTCGCCGGAGTTTCCGTAATCATCATCGACCGCCCCCCATATTCACAATTTCCGTCGCCGAAACCCTAGGTTTCCAGAGAACGCACCAGCCATCTGAATCAATCGGATCTAAGGTAATGAACAGTCGATCTCGAAATCTGATAGAACTCAAATATAGTTTGATTTCGTTGATGAAACTTTAATTAAGCTTGTACAAACACCCGTAATCTACTGAGATTTGAATGGATTGGACTTTTCAGATCTGAGATTATTCCTAATCGATTGGATTGGTCTTTAAGCGGTGGTTTGCGGTAGTCTGGTGGTGGTGTGGTGCAGGTGCGATGGTAAGAGAGAGAGAGGAGATGAAAGAGAGAGAATTTATTTTTATTTTAAAATATCTTTATTCTTTTATTTTAATTATTAAAAAATGTATGAACTTACAAAAATACCCTCATGTGCATTGCACATGACCAAATTTGACGGAAATATATAACTGGGTTAGTGACAAAGGACGTAACGTGAAACAAATTTGAAACATGAATTATGCCTTTTGATATTTCTTTCATTAAAGGACGTCTAATGAAAATCAGATCAAACGTAAAGGACGTCTTTTGCCATTTTGTCTAAAATCAAATATCTTAATGTGCCATTCACTTCTATATTAGAATATATATAGTATAGATAGGGTCTTAAGTGTGTCCCGCCTATAAACCACACACACGCAAACTACAATTTATTCAAAAGTATAACTTTATCCAAGTATGTTAGGTAAGTTGTAACTTACAATTTATTAATGCATAATCAAAACATCTTCTGTGATACGCTTAGAGTCGTCCTTTTTAACCCCAACCCAACTACCAAACTTGACCCGAATAGACCCGACCCAATAAATTAATAGACCATTTTAACCTGAACCCAACAAAATATAAAACTCGAGGCCAAGGTCTCTTAATTGGTTTGGAAATTGAGTGTGTTTTTTGGTAATTTGGGTTAACACGATTAAGCTAATGTAGTTCAAAAATCAAATGCCTATTTTTTATACGTAATTAAGATTATGGTATTGTTTTGTTTTATTTAAATGATTAACTTTGATAGTTTTTTTTTAATGTTTTTTCTCTATAGCAGTGTTAACGTTTTTGATACTTAATAGTTTGATTGACAAATAAAACATCTAGTCTTAGACTTGTAATCATTTCTTTTCTCCCTCATTTGCAAGCTGAGTTAAATAAAGCAAACACAGCCCAACAAATTGAAGTTTGTTTAAGAGTATTCACATTCCTTTCACTATCTCGAAATCTAAAATTACGTTAACAATCACTACATTTTCTCTTTCTTTTCAATTAATTATTATTTTCTTATATATTTATCAGTATTTTTTCTCTCTCGTTAACTCATAACCACTTTTATAAAATATTAAAAAATTATAGGATGCTAAAGCAACTTTTCAAATATACAAAAAAATCACTACATTTTCTCTCTTCTTTACTCACAACACATTAAACCACTCCCTAAATTATAAATACCACACTCACATAATTTGATGGATAGGATGTCAATGCTCTAAGAGCATTCTCAGCCTATGCCCTATAATTATATGAGTGGGTTTTATAAATTATATTTTATGGTAATGAGTGGTTGTGAGTAGAGAAGAAATTAAATGTTATATGAGAAAGTCTATTATACTGTCCGCACAGTATAATTTTTTAATATTTTTTAAAAGTGGCTGTGAGTGAAAGAGTGAGAAAATAATAAAGGTGTAAAAGAGTATTATTTAGTTGAAAATGAGAAAGAAATATAATAATTTTTAGTGTAATTATACATAAATGAGTAGAGAATGTGTCGAGAATGCTCTAAGTATTCTGTAAACCATAAATGCCACTAAATCCTCTCAAATTGTAGCCCTTTCGAAACTTATTACTTATCTTAAGGCTGAGCCCAATATAACCTAACTCAATAAATGTGAGATCATAAAACCCGAATCTAAAATGGTTTGATTATCGGGCTGTATTTCCACCGTTGAAAACCCTTCTAATCCGACCTGAAAACCTATAAAAGAAAGAGAAAAACACCCCTAGATACGCCTGCTTGGTCTCTAATATTATCTTGACCAGTAGCTTGATCGCAGTGATCTCACCCAACCCAACAACTGTCTTCTCTTTCACGCTAAATTAAATAATCTGAAACCCTTCTCTCTCTCTTTCTTTCTCTGTGGAACTCTTTATCTTGTGAATCACATTCCTCTTTTCTCTGTTCGATTATCTATCTGGTTCGTATCATTAACATCGGATTTAAGGTACCCATCTCCCCTACTATTATTATTATATCAACTGTAGATGTTGTTGCCCAAACTATGTTTCAGGGTTGAGTTTAGTAATGCTTGTTAAATCAACCACTTAATAATGTTTACAACAATGCTATATACATTATATCTATTGGTTACACATATGGATCACAACATTTAAGATTGCTCAAACTGGTATGTGGGTCATGATGTTCATGACCATAATAAGTATACAATATTGGTGTTTATGACTAGATCCGAAACTAATTACAAGTTCAAGTTACTCTCTCAACATTTAAAAATTTAGGTAATTTTGTTGATGTTTTTTTATTTTTTACTTTTTACACAGCAAATACCAAAAACAAAAAAATTCTTGCCCTTTTTGCAATTGGAAGTTGGCTTAAAAAGATGAGCTTCATGTAGTGTTTTTTTGTGTTTTTTCTTTTTGGGGTCAAAATTAGGGTTAGTAGGAGGTTTATATGTAGTTTTTGACATGTTTACTTGATAAATAGGTTTTTATGAGCACATATGAGATATATGCAGCTTCTGTTGTAAATAAAGCTTTTTTCTTCTTTTTTTTTATTATGATGGTAAACATATTTTAAAACATATATTATTATTAAATTCAAACATCACCATTACCTATGGAAGGCAAATGGGCAACATGCTGCACCGCTACCCCTTTTTGGTTGTACATGGACGCACACCTTATAATTTAAACCAAGACTACAAAAGAGTTGAGAAAAGATGTAAAGAGAACATTATTAAAAAGCAGAATGTCCTTTTGATCTTATAAAGTCTTAAGATTTGTATCACATATTGAACACATGTGCAAACCTGTGTCTTTAATTACATTGATTTTAGAATCTCAGTGATTGCAACTATGAATGTTTTGATTTACTTTGGATTTATATGGTTAGGATAGAAGGTGTAGCTGTTATGGAGATAATTTCCAATTTCTTGACATAGTTAAGTCAACCTTTGACCAGTCAAGATGGCGGTTTCTAAGAAGACAGCTTTAGCATTTAAATCTTACCAGAACCGGGCTCAGGTGCTCGTTAAGTCCTACCTTTTAGCCGATGCGTTTATGCCATACACATTTGTTCTGGGTGGCATATTTGCTTCCAAAATGGTATGTTTGTTTAATCTTTCCTTTCATTATAAATGTTTTAATATGATAAATTATGATTTATAAAGTCATGAGTTGTTTTCTAATTGTTGTGCAGGTTTATGATCTTACGCAGCTAATAAGCACTTTTTACTTCAGAACATATGCAGGCCTTACAAAGATTCAACGGACCGAGTGGAACAATCGGTATGTAATTATAATTATATATGCAATTTGCACTCTCATTTATCATCCGTTAATCTATAAATTTTTTCAATTTTGTAATCTTATTTATTTCCAGTGGTATGTCCTCCGTTCACGCCATATTTATTACAACAATGTCTTTGTACTTCGTGTTCTGGTCAGATCTTTATTCTGATCAGTATACCGATAGTCCTATTACTTTCAGAAGTTCACCACTCTCTACATTTGCATTAGGGGTAAGTATTAATATTTTTACATAAATAAGTATTTGAAGATTGTGGGGCCCATCATAATGTTGTTATTATTCAGGTTTCTGTTGGCTACTTTATATCAGATCTTGGAATGATATTTTGGCTATATCCTGCATTAGGTGGATTAGAATATGTAAGTTCATCAAATATTTAGGATGAAACAATTTATAAATTTTCTTATACTTGCAAATTATTAATAATCAAATATTGATTTCAGGTTGTTCATCACATGCTTGCAGCAATTGCAGTAGCGTATGCGATGTTTACAGGGGAAGGCCAGCTTTACACATTTATGGTTCTTATATCTGAGTTCACCACACCCGAAATTAACTTGAGATGGTACGTTTTGGTATGGTCATACCGGGTTGACTTCCATGCTAATTTATTTTGTCAATGGTTTAGGTACCTAGATACAGCTGGTTTAAAAAAGTCGAATGCATATCTTATTAATGGTGTGGTGATATTCTTTGCGTGGATGGTGAGTTTAACTGATAACTAGTCCACTTATTATACGTTATTTTAATGCTACTGGTTTGTCCATAAATAATGTTAAAATTCCTATTTTCGGGCATCTTCAGTGAGCATTGTCGTTGTTATTAATTTTGATCCACAAGATTCATATAATTTTTACGCCCTGCTTGCGGTGCACGCATATAATGTGTATATGTGTGAACCCTCGGGTGGGCAAAAGTGAAATTGTAGGAATTTTGACGTTATTTTACTAATCTCGTGAAAATAACGTTAAAAGTGGTTGAAGGTTAATCAGGCATCATGTGGTGCGTTGATAGCCGAAAGACAAGGGTACATGCACCGATCGACCGGTGTGCCGATGGTTGAGTGTTATGTGCCTTATGTCCAAGGCTTGATGCAAAACTACTATCGAGCCGGGCGTCTCACCGGAAGCAGCCTCTCTATTCCTATGGGATAGAGGTGAGGTTGTCTACATCTTACCCTCCTCAGATCCTACTATAGCTTTGCTATTGGTGGGATATACTGAGTACGATGATGATGATGAAGATTCATATCATTTTTAATATGAAAATGATAAATTTGGTACTTATTCGTTACATTTGCTTCATGGATTTGCAGGTGGCTAGAATTTTGCTGTTTGTCTATATGTTTTACCATGTCTATTTGCACTACAATCAGGTAAATTTTTAGTTCAACCCATTTTATTTTACAATTACATGAAATTTTTATTAACTTTTCTCACACCCTTCTGTGTGTGTTTGCCATTATTGATGATAGTTTAACAATCATAGGGCCAATTTAGATGTTTGATAATATTTAGATTATGCCTACTTTGTAAGAAATATATGCATAGGTAGGTAGTTAATAATAAAGGGTAAATTTTATATTTAGCCCTGAATTCCTGAAAACTGCCATATGTACCCTCCCAATAAGTTAATATCAAATATATCTGTTTAAAATTCGTTAAATTTCATATATACCCAATTTATCAAATTTAGTTTATAATATGGCCATTGTACCATTTTATTTATCCTTACACTCCAAAGTCCTCATATTCTAGTGCAAGTTTTAAGTTAAAGGTATAAGTGTTACAAATTTGAAAATGTGTATATCTGCATTTGGAGCATGCTTTCTAACTATGCAGTTAACTCGACTCATATATCGGTTGTTGGTCATAAAGTGTAATATCAGTCCCATATCTCGGTCATAATATTGGTCCGATAATATTGACGATATCTACCGATACATCGCCGATATTTTGTGTTTTTATTATTGGTTATATTACCGATATTATCTATTACCAATATCCCACCGCGACAACTGATATCTCAAATATCGGTCCTTAACCGATATACTTTAACGCATTAACTGCATAGCTTTCTAATTATTTTGTTTTTTTACTTCAGTTTTTATTTTGGATTGATAGATCTTGTTTCTTATCATTTGATTCATTGCAACAAGAACTTATCATCAATGGGTGTGAAACATTACCTATCGATACAACATATTTTGTATCACCGGTCATTTTACCCCTAAGATCATAATATATTCATGAAATTGATATGCAGGTATTCCAGATGCATCAAATTGGTGTGTTTTTGGTGTTTACAGTTCCATCGGCGCTTGGTGTTATGAGCTTGATGTGGTTTAGCAAGATTGTTAAGGGAATGATCAAGACTTTGGCAAAGAGACAGTAATTTTTGTTTTTACGTGAATGATATCAGATTGGTGTATAAAATGGTAGAAGCAGGAAGGAGGAAAAAATTAGTAACCGAACCGAAAGCCGTGTAAATCATTTCATTAAATGATGATATGAAGGTAGCGAATGATCCGTTACATTATACTTTATATTGTTTTGGTTTTAACATATTTTTCAATCAAGTGATTGGAGTTTAATTTGGATTTTGTGCTTTTGATTACCCGACATGAGAATTGCTAGGTTTTTTTATTACCATGGGTAAACCTATAGGTGATCAAATCGGGTTGGTCAAAGGAACCGGAACCGGTTCAGAACCGGTTCAATTAGTCAACATCACTGTTTAAACCGGTTCCATGGTCGAACCGGTTAGGGAACCGAACCGGTTCCCCAACCCTCGGACCCGGAACCGGTGGAACCGGTTCTGACCGGTTCCTAAACCGGTTCTTACACTGTAACCGGTTCCAACCGGTTACAGTGTAAAATATTATTTTTTTTTTCGTTTTTCGTTTCCGCTGCTTGTGTAGGTGATGATTTGTGTTCTTCTGATTTCTGAAGAGGCTCATGCTACTTTTGTATCGTGTTACATTTGTTGAGTTTGCTATGTATTATAGTCTTTTGGCTTACGCAAGTCAAATGCTGAATTATAATCAAGAGCGGTGTTATACGATTCGTATTTGTATAACATGTTAAATAAAAAAAACAATTAACATAAAATTCATTTTATTTACTTTAAGAAGTTCAAAAAAAAAGGTTACATGTTTTAAAATATTCAAAAACAAACTAACAAAACATTAAACTTATATTTTGTGACATATTATTTCTATAAAAGCCTTCTTGTTCGTCGTAATTATTGAGTGGCGACTTATTCATCAGAATTACTTGTAGAAACGCCTTCTTGTTCGTCGTGCACTCGAACATCAAGTGGTGTTTCGTCTTCCAGAGTGGTTACGTGTTGAACCCGATCGATTGAGTCCAAGTGATCCTTCAAGCAAATGCACATCTCCACCGACTCCGAATTCAGTCTTGTTCTTCTCACCGATATTACCCTGCCGCTAAGAGAAAAAGCAGATTCCGAAGCTACCGTAGAAGCTTGGGCGGTTAGTAAATCACGGGCCATGGTGGCAAGAATCGGAAACTCGGTTTCCTTTACCTTCCACCAAGCCAAAACATCAAAAGTGCCATATTCCTCTTCGGATAAACCGGTAGAGAAATCATATGCACTATACCTTCCTAGTTCGCTTGAAGGGGTGTTACCCCTTTGTTTTTTAGCCGTTACGTTGCGAACGGTGTTCATAAGGCTAATCATGGGGTCTCGTACTCTAGGAGCACTTGAACTTGATGAAGACCCCCCCGGCGTAGGCATGTGTATGTTTGATCCCATATTTATTTATATAAAAGTCATACATAAATTTAAAATTCAAGTTAAAATCATTTTGTGCCTCTGTTTAAAAATTTTGGGTCAACTTCATGCATATCTAAGGCTGAAAAAATTTCGTCTATCACACATTCAACCCCCGTAACATTTAACATTGGGTTTAAAGCGGCGGCGCAAGTAAAAATCGGTGGCAATTCAAGAAAGTATTTTTTTAATTTAAACTTCATTGGTAATATGATGTTTGAAAACATTGGACTTTTATTTTCAAATTCTTTAAGATTGTTAACGATTAAAAATAACTCCGAAAGAACCAAGGGACTTGTCGGATAATACGTTCCCGATAGTTTCGTAGTTGATGTTTTAAAAACTTCAAGAAAAGTCGATAAGTCATTGATAATTTCCCATTTCTCATTTGAAAAGGGGATTGCCAAATCATTCTAGGCAAGACTAGAATGAAACATTTGTAAAGTGTCTCTTTGTTTCAAAGCACTTTGAAACATTATGCAAGTGGAATTCCATCGATGAGGTACATCCCAATTAGCTCCCAAAGCTTTTCTTCCCGTATCTTTACAAAATTTTCTATAATCCATTTGTCTTTTTTTACTTTTCTTAAAAACTTCATGTAGCATTACTCTAAAATCGTTTATAACCGATGTAACCTCATCCGAAGCAAGTCCGTCTTGCACGATTAAATTAATGATATGTGCAACACACCTTGAGTGAAAAAATACACCATTGCAAATCGGCGTATATTTTAATTTTAATTTATCAACCGCCGATGTATTATTCGACGCGTTATCAAATGCAATTGAAAATATTTTATTTTCTAGTTTATAAGTTTTTATAACATAATCTAAAATTTCAAACAAATTATCTCCCGTATGTGGATACTCAAAGAGTTCGAAAGCAATGGTGCGTTTCATCATTTCCCACGATGACGGGTCTACCCAATGAGCGGTGACACAAAGATAAGATTCGGGTAGACCATGTGGAGCCGACCAAACATCAGTAGTTAAGTTTATTCCCGTATTTATATTTTCAAAATATGCAATTAGTACCTCTTTGGCCTTCTTCCACAATTTTAAACAATAACGTTTAAGAGTATGACGACTTACGTGAGTGTATTGTGGTTGAAGCGTATCTCGAATCATGGCGGTTAAGCGAGGGTTGTCGAAGTGGCTAAACGGCAAAGCTTCTTGAATCACAAACTTCGCCATACGATCTTGAACTCGATCAATTTGGTATGTAAATATTCCGCCTTCACTATCCATTTGCGTTTGTTGCGACTCGACGTTCTGTTTCAACGCCCTGCAATACGGTCTTTCGATGTGTTTCTTCAAATTTGAATTCGAAAGTGGGTTTAAATAAATCCCACAAAACTTGCACCGAGCCTTCAATGAATGGTCACTCAATTCAACCAAATCCCAATTGCACCAAATCTCTTGATTACGATTATGAGGTACAATACGAACAAAACTTGGTCCGGCGGTGGAACCTTGACCAACCGATGATTGTGAGGCAGCCATAACAACAAATATGAATATAGAAGAAGAGAAAACAAGAGATTAGAGAACTCAGAACGTTGTAATAGCGTTTTTTTGTATTTTTTTGCGTTCGGGTTTGCGTTTTGAGTGTTGTGATGAACCCATTACACTAAATACCTATTTATACTAGTAGTGGGGTGTTTGGGGAGCCAAAAAACGGCCATTTTTGACCCCAACGGTCAAAAAACGGCCATAAAACCGTTTCCCAACGGCTAGAACCACTCCAACGGCTATAACCGGTTCCGAACCGGTTCCGGTCGAACCGGTTCCAGAACCGGTTCCGGTTCGGTTCCGGTTCCTACCCGGTCCACCTCCAAACATGTCAAACCGGTCCCGGATCGTCGGGTTGAAACGGAACCGAACCAGTTCCTACGAAAAACGGGTAGGAACCGGTTCGGTTCCGGTTCGGTTCCGCCGAACCGGTTCCAGGAACCGGTTTTGTTGTCCACCTCTAGGTAAACCGTTTAATAAATAACTTGTATTAAGGGTTTGTTTGTTTAAATCTGAATGAAGCTATGGTCAGTGTTTAGACCGTTTTGTTCCAAAAAAGAGAAATATCGGAATGGGTAAAACTGGGTATGAATTGGTCGGCATGTGATTGATGCTTATTAATGGGAACTAGGAGGATATCTTATTGAACCAAATGGCCCCTTTCATCAAAGCTGGTGGCATCAACCCATTTGTTAAAGCATATTGACTCATCAACCGAATATTACAAACCACCACCGTGCACTTAACACATTTAACCTTTTTCCTTCCTTATCCCTCCCTCCCTCGTGTGGTGCAGAAATGGCCACCACCCTCCTCTCCTCATCCGTTCTCTCTCCGTCCTCCGCCCCATTGCCATCGCCATCGCACCAAACCATCAGTTTAGCCTCTTCTTGTTGTTCCAGTCCCATTAAGAACAACCATACACTCAAGTTGACAAGAAGACACACCATTGGCATCAGTTTCGGACTGCTTCTCACGGTTACATCTTCTCAAGCAGCCGAAGCAGAGTGTGATCACTTCACTGTGGCTGATTCAGGGCTTGCATTTTGTGACAAGCTTGTTGGATATGGATCTCGGGCTGAGAAAGGACAACTCATCAAGGTCACCTAATTAAATTTATCCGGTAAATCATCAGATGCTAATTCATACTATACTGAAACTTTCAGGCACATTATGTTGGTAAACTTGAAAGTGGAACGGTGTTTGATAGCAGCTACAATCGAGGAAAACCGCTCACATTTCGAATCGGCGTTGGTGAGGTAATTATCAACCATAGTCGGAACTTAACTTGCTTTATATATATATATATATATATAGGGTTAGGTTCAAATAAGAAGTTTGATTTTCCTAAAAAGACTAGGAAGTAGGGTATTTTAGTCTAATACTTTAATATCAAAACTCACTTAATTTAATCTCAAAACCCACTTAAATTAATTTCAAAAACCCACTTACATAAAACTCAATTACATCTTCACTCATCTCTTACAACCACCACCACTCCACCGCTCACCGCCACCACCTCGCCGGAAAAGTCCGAAAAAACACAATGAAAAACACTATGAAAAACACAATAGAAAAATACACTATGAAAAAAAAAAACACAATGATAAAAACACAATAAAAAACACAATTGTATGACATAATGTAAATAACACAATGGAAAAAACACAATGAAAAATACTAATTGTATAATACAATTTTGTAAAACACAATTCGGTAAAATACAATTTGTAAAACACCCACTATTTTTTTTTAATTTTTATATTACAATATGGTACTCATATAAAAGATAAAAAGATACTCGTTGTTATGGTGAATTTGTTTTTCAATAAAAACGTCGTAAAAAAAGTTATGGACGTTTTAAAATGATGGGGGAATTTGGTATGTGTCTTGCATGTGGAGAGAGAAAGTCAACAAATGTGTTATTCCTTTTATGCCCTTTACCTTGTGTTCACACTTGATTTCCCCCTAAACTAATCTCAACCCTCCATATTCAAAATCAATGGACAAGATTACTTCTTATCCTTCGTATAAAAAGTATACTTCCTATTATAACCTAACCCATATATATATATATATATATATATATATATATATATATATATATATATATATATATATAGGGGAGAGATTTTTTGAGAACCATGTTGAGTTTTAAGAACTTAAGAACTCCATTCTAGGCCACACATTTAATTAAATGGATTGGAATATGTGGTTGAGATTAAATCTGGCAAAAAGTCAAAGCAGGAGAGAGAATAAAGATGTAACTGATTACACTAACTTTTACGTCCGTTACACATGTGTAAAAAGTCGACTCGGTGCGTAAAAAAATTCTGTAATTTTTTTACGTCTATGTAACCTACATATATTACGCATGTGTAAAAAAAATTCGAAAAAAAAATCGTTACACTGAGTTCTTTCGAGTTCTTAAAACTCAAAGGGGTTCTCATTTGAAATCTCACCTATATACAGGGGAAGGATATTTTGAGAACCATGTTGAGTTGTAAGAACTTAAGAACTCCCATTCTAGACCACACATTTAATTAAATGAATTGGAATATGTGGTTGAGATTAAATCTGGCAAAAAAGTCAAAGTTGGAGAGAGAATAAATATGTAACCGATTACACTAACTTTTACATCCGTTACACATGTGTAAAATGTCGACTCGGTGCGTAAAAAATTATGTAGTTTTTTTACGTGTATGTAGCCTACATATATTACGCATGTGTAAAAAAAATTTGAAAAAAAAATCGTTACACTGAGTTCTTTCTAGTTCTTAAAACTCAAAGAGGTTCTCATTTGAAATCTCCCCTATATATATATATATATATATATATATATATATATCTTCCTTTGTTTAATAACTTGGCAAACATCAACAACACATTGCGTTCGTTCGTTAGCTAAGTGGGTGTTTGGCCTAGTTTATTACCATGCTTATAGCTATTTTAGTTTTTTTTTTTACAAAATAAGTTTAGTTTGGTGTTTGGCTTAGCTTTTTAAGCTTATGCTTATAAGCTAATTTGAAGAAGCTTATTTGAAGATGGTTTTTTAGCTTATTTAAAGAAGCTTATTTGTGTAAGGGTGTAAGTTACTCATTTGTCCTAAAAGGAAATGGTTTAATCCATTTAACTACATCTCACTCCTATTAATTTTTAACAAATCAATTAATGCATAGTGATCATTTTAACCCGTGAAAAGCATAATCTATGGGCCTTTTTAACAAACTTAACACTAGTGGGTAGGGCTGTCACTTTTACCCGAAACCCAACCCGAAAAAACCCGTACCCGAACTTGAACTAACCCGACCCGAAAAACCCAAACCCGAGAAAAGACTAATCCGAACCCGAACTGAAGTAATTCGGGTTGGTTCTCGGGTTTGATTTACAAGTTTCGGGTCAACCCGAAAAACCCAAATAAACTTTTATTTTTGAAATTAAATATATTTTTATGTATTTAAACTGGCTTAGTCTTAGTCATTAAAGTTATCAGAATCTGAGCCTAATTGACTGTTGTCATTCAAAATGTTATGGATCGATTGTTTATTGTTAATTTATGTTTTCCGTTTATTACTAATAGCAACTTTAATCAAACAACCAAATCACGTCTGATTGAATACGATTAAGGTTTGAGTTAGTTACTTAGTTTTACTCTTATTTTTTGAATTGGTTTATGACTTTATCAAGTTATGTTGGTTTATTATTTGATTATTTGTGTTACGAGTAAAGAAGAATATGTTGTTTTAATTTTGGCATTGAAGTTTTTTAAAATTTTTTGTTTTTTGTTTCATTTTCTAGGATACTCGAAACCCAATTAACCCAACCTAAAAAACCCAAACCCGAAAAACCCGTGAGATTTGGGTTGGGTTTCAGGTTAAGATTTAAAACTTTGAAACCCGAAGAACCCGACCCAAAAAAACCCGAAAAACGAACCCGAAGAACACCTCTACTAGTGGGGAGTGGTTTAATGCATATTTAAAGTGTCATGTCATCCTAACCTATGTTGCGGTTAGAGTATACCTCATGGCCTAAGAGATATTTAACTACCATCATTCATCATTGAGAAATGTTATTGAACGAACTTTTGAAGTATGCAAGGCTAAATGGGAGATATTACAACATATGCATGTCAATTATACCTACAAAACACAAGTAAATATCATGCTAGCATCTATGGCAATTCATAATTATATTAGAAAAAAAGATACATATGACGAACGATTTAACAAGGCGCAACAAGAATCTTACACTCCAAATAATGGTATTGATAGTCGAGGGTCTAGTGACATTAATGAAATAGATGAAGACACGAGTACACAACGAAGAATAGATGATTTATACAATAGTGCAGTTAGAGATATGATTGCAGGAGATTTAACCAAACAAAGATGAGTGTTTATTGAATATTAATGTATTTTTGTAGAAGTTTTACGTCATTCTCGATATACATTTATCCAAAAATGAGGGTATAACTCATAAAAATAAAGTAGACAACAACAACAATACCTAGTATAAATCCCACCAATAGCAAAGCTGTTAGCAGGGTATGGGGAGGGTGGGATGTAGGCAAACATTACCTCCATCCAAAGAATAGAGAGGTTACTTCTAGAGAGACCCTCGACTCGAAAACCATATGCATGGAATCAAGTAAAAGAAAACCGGATTCAACAACTAACCTATAGGTCGTGAAGAAAAAACATATACCTATAATAACTAAATAAATAGGTAATTATAAGATAATTAAAGTAATCGTAATAGAAATAGATAAATAATAATAGTGATATTAGTAATGAACACTAAATACGTGTTATAAAATACTAATTTGAGGATAGGTTATTATAGTAATATATCATTTTTCACCAGAAAAGGTAAAGAAACGCTCCTCTATGATAAAATTATAATAAAAAAACTCTATGTTTCTCATAAAAGTCCTTAGCCTTAATCCTACATCTCCAAGAATTCCTATCCTCAACCATATCCCTGGAGAGATGCAAATCTAGTAAATCATGCTTAATCCTCTCGGCCGAAGTCAATTTGGGACGTCCTCTATCCCTCCTCCCCTCTATAAAGTAGATACATATAAAATAATCAGATGATACTAAAATATAAAAAATAAAGTTGATACATATAAAATATAAGTTATGTGATAATGTAACCATGCCCCTTTTGGTCATTTTACTAACATAAGCTAAATAAAAAAGGCTAACACCAACACTTAAAAAGAGCTTATCAACTTGTAGAATATAAGCTAATCCAAACACATAAAAAGAGCTTATCAAATAATAGAAAATAAACTATAAGCTCCCTTGAAATATAAGTTATATAACCATTTGCCCTCAAAGGAAATGCTTGTTTAAATTAATTGTAATTTTGTGTGTTAACGTTCGTTTGGTAAGGTGTTTGCTAATGTTTTTTTTTAATGCGTATTCATTAAAGGTTTTTGTTTTAGTATCATCTGATTAATTTATATGCGAATTAACATATGAATATGAATGTTAAAACAACCACCAGCACAAACTTAGCAGCCAGACCGAACCGCTTACACTGATCATTTTCAATTAGCAAAATCAAACAAATCATTGTTTTATGTACATTTGTGTTCGTTTATTGTGTTCATGAACCGTTCACGAACAAGTTCATTTCCTTAGTGAAAGAACACGATCAAGAAATTTTGTTTGGTTAGGTGTTCGTGAACTGTTCGTTTGTTTGATAAAAGCTTAACGGACAAACATGAACAAGGTCTTGTCTGGTTCGGTTGGTTTTGTTTACAACCCAAAATAAAGGTGATTACAAGTCCAATAATGATCTAAAGTATAGTAGAAGTAACATTAACCGTTAAAACAATTTCAGGTGATTAAAGGACGGGATCAAGGTATACTTGGTGGTGATGGTGTTCCTCCTATGCTTGCTGGTATGAAACCCACTTTCGTCGGATAATCTTTGATAGAGTTGATAAAATATGTTGTGTTATTAGGTTAACGACCAACGTTACATGTTTGATAAGTGAATTATATTACAAAAACTATTAGTTAAATAATACGGATGACATGACACTTCTAACAGCCTGTTTATAAATAATACAACACAATTAACACCTTAAAATACAAGTTAGAGAATAGATTAAAACAATTATCCTTTATGAAGCATTTTATGAAAGGTGTTAAGAGTCAAATTTTGTTGTAAATTACAAATAAAACATTAGTGAAAATTACAAATTTCGTTCCTTAATGGATAAGGGCAAAATTGGTGATATACATAAAACTAAAAAAAAAAAAAAAAAAAGGGTTAACTTCGGTTAATAGAAAGGACAAAAACCATGATAACTTTTCAAATGAAGGACTAATATTAGCATGTATAAGACACGTTTCAAATTTTGTAATTTAGACGGGAAAAAATAAAAATAAAAATAAGACCGGCAAATGCTAAAGAATGTGTCATATCAATCTCTTAGTTTTTAACTATTTATTAAAAAAGGGTTATAAAAATGCGTTGCACTGACAAACCAACCTTAATCAACCTGAACTGGTAGACAGGTTTATCCCATTTAAACATTTTATAACTATGTCACTAACAAGTCACCCTATTTATCTTAAATCCAATTCATTTAACTTGGTGTTGAATCATGTTATAAATTGTGAAATTAGGGGGAAAACGGACATTAAAGCTACCTCCAGAGCTCGGGTACGGCCAGCGAGGAGCTGGTTGCAGAGGAGGTAAACATAAAACATACATTTCGAAACCAACAATCAAATAAGAATGTTCAAATGATGCATTCATTTGCAGGTTCTTGCATCATTCCACCAGATTCAGTTCTCTTGTTCGATGTCGAGTTCATTGGCAAAGCATGAAGATAGAAATCATGAACTTCAAAACTGCTCTGTACTGAACTTGATGTAACATATTATAATATAAATAATGTTTTTGTTCATAGCATTATGAAAATTTTCTAACACAAAGTAACCAGTGTTTTGAAATTTCAATCCTACGGGTCATTTTGTAATGACTAACGACCCACATGCTAGTAAACGGGTCAAACCATTGAACCTACTTGATAATCACAACAGCATCTATAAACACTCACTATAAAATATTTTGATTCTAAATCAAGCTTTTTTCTGGTCTTCATAAGAGTGACTTAATGACCAACTTCAAGTTTTTCCTGGTAGCTTCAACACCCGTAAATCCCAGTATATCCGTAGTTATACTCTGAAAGTAGCAAACGCTTATCAAGAAATATAAGTATAAGTATGTTTGAGAAAAAAAAAATGAAGATTTAATGATAACCTCAATGTTCTTCAAAGTAAAGACAAGGGTGTATATGGATTTCTGAATCAACTCAGTGTTCTCTGGAGTCATAATAGATGCATGTGTTTTTCTGCCAAATCACAAACATATTATATAGAACATGATGCTTCAAAATATAGATTAAATGATAACCTCAATGTTCTTCAAAGTAAAAACACAAGATCCTATAAGATACCTCAAATCCTCTGATGCTTGAGTCAAACTTTTGGTCAAGCTTTCTACTTCATGCAATAAACCGCTGTCTCGAACCTCTGCCAGCATAGGCTGAACATCCTCAGCCATTGCTTGGATCTGAGAAGGTAGTCAAACTTTTGAGTCAATCGGATTGTTTTAGCGCACTTTTTAAAACCAAGTTAATCATATCTTCAATCATGACGTATACGTCAAAGAACAAGGACATACTAAGCATCCGGGTGGAAACCGGTACAATTTTGAACAAGAATAATTACACTAGTATTTGTATCCTAACACCTAAATATTTACCAATAAATAATAAATCTAAAATGGGCATATTATAATACCGCACCTTCAAAAGCAAGGGTCTAGCTTCATCAATAACAGCCGCAGCCCGTTCGGCCAATGCATAAGTATTGGCCACACCAATCTGTTCAACTTCTCTTCCAAGACGCGTAAAGATTCCAACCAACGCGTCCAAGCTCACACCTTGGTGCCCCTTCAACTTGTCTCTATCATAAACAATGACACCTTCTTTAACACAATCCGGATCCAACGGCCCAAAGGAAGGCCTTGGGATCGGATCCCGGGGCGTAATATCAATCATAGTCTCCATCAAAAAGCCCAGACTGATTCACCTCAATCAGTGAATTCCTAGGAATAATAGTTTTATCATCATCAACCTCAACAACCGCTTGGATACATTTTAAGGAGGGGTTAACGCGGATAACATTGCCCACAGTAACCCCTCTGATCCGAACCTGTGTGCCGGGTTGAATCCCGCACGCCTGCGAAAACTCGAACACAGCAATGTACCTTCTAAACCTAGACTTTAAGAGAAGGGTTCTCGACCACACCAAACTGAGTGCGAGTAAGACGGTGCCGGAAACGATAAACAAACCCACCCCACCTTCCCAAATGCTCCTGCGACCGAAGCCGAAATCGCTTAGAGGGCGCAGGGTTTGTTTCCAGATGGTACGGGGGATATCGAGCACAACTGCAAGTGGCTGTTTGGAAGACGACTGCTGGGTGTTGGTGTCTTGAGAGGCTGATTTGACAGTGAGTGAGCGTGTTTTTGGGAATGAAAATTGAGATTTGGGGGAGACCCATTTTGCACAGATTGGAATAATTACTGCAGCCATTGGGTTGGATTGAATTGAATTGAATTGGGGGTAAGGATATAGAATAGAATAGAATAGAAGATACACACTCTTTTGCAGTGATGTAATCACCTAGAGCCCACCAAACGATATTTCTTTTGCACTCTTGATCTTAGTTCTTTTAACTTTTTTTTTTTCTTTTAATGATTTCTCATTGAACTCAAAATAATTATAATAAAATAACAAACAAATGAACAACAAGCTGAAAATATAATGTGAAAATCTTTAAAAGTGAAAATTATGATTTGTGCCCACGTACTTTTTGAGCGGGGCACTCTATATGTCTGATTTTTAATTTGAGTAATCCATGTCATCCTAGTATTCAGGGAGCACGTACTGTCTCCTTCCGTCATGGCTTCGTCTAAGCTGGTGTTTTAATGACTATTATGCCCCTTTTTGATAGGCAATTCGTACTCCAACGCTATCGAAAATTTTTATTCTATGACCCTCTCGCCTAATTTCCCGTCAAAAATTTAAATTAAGTGTTTTTTTTAATTTCACCTCTCAAAGTTATGAAAAAAATCATTTTTACCCCCTCAAATTTTTTTATAAAATTATAAAGGTGAAGGAAAAATTAGTCCCAAGAGTTATAAAAATTAAAAACAAATGTTAGTTTCGGGTTGAAGATTTGGGCCCGTTTGGTTGAAAACTTTCAAAAGAAATCAAAATTTTATAACTTTCAAACAAATAACATCTAACTATCCCTATAGATGGGTTAGGCCAGTATATGTCTCAAGCGGAGTATCATACTATCCTTAAGTATCGCCTCATGATTCCTCTATTCCCGGTTGGTGAGATATGCCCTGTTTGTCGTAAGGCGTGTTTAGACTCATATGGGGAGCACGCGGTGCAATGTAAAGAGTTCCCGGGATTCAAGTACCGACACGATCTGGTTAGGGATGTGCTCTTTGACATATTTAGGCGGCCCGAAATTTCTGTTAAGAAAGAAGCACTTGTGAATTTCCTGACTGACCCGTCGGAGGGAAGATCATCTCTTACGATCGGCTGACATTTGGGTGTTTGGATGGATAGGAGGAAAACATGCTTGTGTGCATTTAACAGGGGTTTCCCCTCTGGTGGGATTAGAGAGTAGTGGTTTCACAGCCGGTCAAGCTGCTTCAAGGAAGGTGACCAAACATGAGAAGGCGTGTCTTGACAACCAACATGTGTTTATTCCTTTTGCTTTTGACACTTTTGGTTTCCTCGCGCCTAAAGCTGTGGAGCTACTTACCCGTGTTCAACGGGTCATACATAGTAATGTTATGACTCCAAGATCCGCAAATGTAGTTTTTAAAATATTAGGCTTTCAATTCAAAAAGGGGTAGCGGCGTATCTTGTTGCCTGTTTGCCTTTTGTTTCGACGTAATTTAATTTTCAACTTATATAATTACATTACAAATAACATCCAAATTTCAACCCAAAACTTATAAAAGATTGATTTTTTTTAAGTTTTCAACCAAATGAGCCCAAAACTTCAATGTCAGGACCGAGATTCCATGCAAACAAAATAGTCGACAAAAATACACACAAAATCAGTTTACAAAGACCCACTGAAAATATCCAGCGGAATCAAATATAATCAGGATGTTGGTGATGTAGTATGATTATATGAAGTACACGCACACGATTCACTCAAAAGATTTCCAATATATATATAAAAATATTCAGTCAAATACAATGGAAGCTTTTAGGGTTTCATGCATAGAACGTCTGGTACGGATCCCTAGAAAACTAGAATAGTCTCTTAGCTCACTTTTTTCTTAAAGGCGGCGGACGTACTAGGTGTGCATGAATTGAGGTCTTAGTCTCTCATGTATCGTGCCTCCTTCAATGATGTAACCTAGTATTCTTTATATAGGCCCACAAACGTTCCTTCTAGAAAACCCTAATGATTACAAAATACAATAAGATAAACATATGTGTAAACTTAGGTCTTCGAGTATGATTTATCCTTGTCGAGCGCACCTTTTAACGTTGATTATGCTCGAAGCATTTCTTCTAGTATACTTTACTTAGAATATTTTCCTTACTCAGGCAGACTTCATTCATTCTGATTAATCCCAACTTTGCTCTGACTAATCCCACAAGCAAACACATTCTTCTTTGATCTCTTTAATCTTCACTAAGGGTTATTATGAATAAGTCCATTATGCTCGGGTACTGAACCTTGCTCGAGATGGAACCATGCTCGGAGCTTTACTTAGAATATTTCCTTGACTCCTCACAAGCATGCTTGAGATCATCCTTTATTATATCCTTGCTCGACCCACCAAAACACTTGTTGTCTTGATTTAAGCTTGGATAGATCAAGTGTTTGCTCAATTACAAATTGTACTTGATGAATAACATCCTTGCTTGATGAAGTGTAGCTTGCTCAAAGCTTTAAACACTTTGAAGAATTTCCAGAAGATAACCTTACACGAGTAAGATATCATGCTCGAGCTATTAACAGTCAGGCTCGAAGATCTAAGCTTGCTCGAGTTCCATACTTAGCCATTTCTGATGAGGTTGAGACGATTCCAATCTTCTTTGTCAATTTTCTGACCCAACATTCAACCCGAAACTAGTTTTTTTCAAACTTTTCAAACAAGTAAAATAAAATTTTCAACCCTAACTAGTTATTTACACACTTTTCAACTAAGTAGCATCCAAATTTCAACCCGAAACTTATAAATTTTGATTTTTTTTAAAGTTTTTAACCAAACGAGCCCAAAACATCAACCGAAACTAGTTTTTTCACACTTTCCAACCAATTTATATTGAAATTTCAATCCGAAACTTATAAGTTCAACCCAAAATAATGTCAAACATCCAATATCTACCTATACTATTAAAACAAAGCCATTTTTTCACGTGTTGATGTGCTTGAAGTATTCTAATAAAAACACGCTAATCTAGACACTAAGTAATAAATTCTAGACTCTTAACTAAACTAAAACTACTAACCGGCATGTGAACCGATCGACTCTAGTACAGCTAAGTAAGTCCGGATATCAATCCGACCAGACTCTTTTAATTATGTTAACTAGCTAAATTAGACTCAACTACAAAACATGACTTATTATTTATATTTGTTTTGGGGGTTTTTATTTAAAATACTAATTTAATACTATTATCAAAAACTAATTAAGAAAACAAGTAATTTAAATAAAAACAAAGTTTGTTATGAAAATAAGATGATGATGAGAAAACTACCTAGGCTAGACTCCCCTAAATTTCAGTAATGAATTGACTCGGGAAAATATTTAGTTATGGACTTAGATCGTAAAATAGACACTTAAAAGAAAACCCGAATAGGACCCCTGACCCTTCTCAAGAGAAACCTATGGATTTCTAACAAGTTTTAACGCATACCAGTATTAAAAATCAAGTTCGCTTACGGTCACCCAATTGTTTATAATTTAGTTCCTTTATACAAAATCCTACCTTACAGCGTGAAAATCAAAGGCAGTTTAATATATCAAATTGATTCGATAGACAAAGTTAATCAATCAAACCTAGACGGACTCCTTACGAAGAACTAAATCTAGCAATCCTGATCAACAAAGACCTAAAAATAACCTAGCATATTACAGCTATTTAGGTTAACAGCACACTTAGGTTTATTTAATTAATAATTATTATTCCTATGATCTTAGTGCACATCAATCATAAAATAATCAAAAACACAAAGTAATTGACCTAATAGCAACCTATCATAATGACAAACAATAATCTAGGCAACTATGGAATAATAACAATTAATCAAACAATCCTAAATATCCATACGCATCAATTTAATATAAGTAAACCTTTTACTAAACCATAAAAACCATAATGCGAATAAATCTCAAATCAAAACACAACGTCACAGTAGGTTCATCATAAGCCTAGGCGGTCTATAAAGTTTAGCCTAGCATCTTAAAATCAAACAAAACAATAATAAACGAAATCATGGCGAAAATAAATAAGAACGGAAGAATAAAGGCGATAAAACCCGGAATCTTTGTCCTTGACTATTAAGCACTTTGCCGGCTGATTCCTCGACTCAAAAGTTGCCGGAAACTCGTCTCGGACGCCTCGAAACTTACCAAATTCGTCTGGAACTTCAGGTATCATTAATGGTGAGTCTAGGGGTCTTTATATAGGCAACAGGGGTCCAAAAATAGGTTAAAACGGTTAAACAGGAACATTCTGGAAATCTGACACAGCCAATAGCCCGCCGCGTGGCACACCGGCCAAAAGGGGGGGGGGGGCTGGTCCACTTTGCTGGTCCGGTTCATTCTTGGTTCGGTCCGGTTCGTTTCCTGATGCGTCGGTTCTCCCGTTCGGCTTGTTTTTGCTCATTTTTCGCCCTCTTTTCACCGGAATTAAAACCCGAACCCCAAAACATACAACCATGTTAGTAGTATACAAATCTTACGAGAAACCGACCAAAACTAATAAAATAATTGATAAAATATACCCGGGATTTAATGAATAATAAACGTTATATCACGTGTCATTCAACTAGAGTAGCCAACTAGGATGCCAACTAATACTATTACCATTTATTGAATTGCTAACAAAGTTACATTATAATTATTTATATCTTATGAATCCATAATGTATGTTATTATGTATATTATTAATATTATATTTAACCTCTTTGTTGTATTTTTAACCATCCGTGTGTTACACAGGCTATATCCTAGTAATATAATAATATAACATCCAAAGATTACTAAAAACACCGAAATAAATACAGAACGAAATTGCAAAAAACACCAGGTTAATACTAACATTATATAACTTAATACTAAAGCGATATAATAAAACCTAATATTAATAAACGGCACCCCTAACTACGCCTAAAGAGGCCACTCTATACTGTAGTCCATTATCAGGGGAGAAGACCCGCTCCAATAAATATCCGAACCGACACACGTGTTGGGTTAACCTTCACACACAATCCAGCTACAACAAACCACAATAAAGGTAATGATTAAACTATATCGATTTACTACTGGGAAAATTACGATTAACACGATAGAACTATATCGATTTACCGTAGAAGTAGGACGATCGGATCTCCCCATAGAACTTAAATTCCATGGTATTTGAAAGGTGTTGACTAGGGTTGACTTGGGTGCTCGGGGTGTTGACGGAGCACGACTTCGACGAGGGGGCGGGATGACGGTGGTGACAGTGCCGGTGCTCATATGCTGTGATGGGCCGATGGTGGGGGTGTTTGGTTATAGAGTTTAAGGTGTTGGAGGTGGGTATTTGATGTGTGTCTAATAACCCTATAAAAATGACCCTCACAACTAAGCTTTAAATATAAAATGAAAATCCTAAAACCACACACAACCGGCAAGTGTATCGATCGCAAGTAGTATAGATCTACGAAGTCCGAGTATCGAACACGTGGACACGTCAGAACGCTAAAGATCACTAACCCTAGACAAGACCTACCTTAGAATAATAATTATATTGATTTTTGATTTTTAAATACTTAACTGAAGTAACTGGATTAACTAATAAAACTTACCAAAAATAGAAAACTTAACGGAAAACTAACTGTGATGACTTAAGATGGAGAAAAATGTCTACCTAGGTCTGAATCAAATTGTAGGCCTAACAAGCTAATGGATTGAATGATATCAAGATACCGGTCCCTAAAGATGACAAGACTAATGATCGCTCGGGCTCACTGGATTACCTCTCGGTCTCACTCAACAAGCCTAAACTACTCAAAATCGCCTAAAACGACCAAACCGGGAAACAATTGCTAACGTGTTCTAATGCTAGATCACCTCTCGGTCTCACCAACACTCAACCCTAATGGCAATGAATACTACACAACCAAGGATAGAGGAACAATTCAACTTAAACCAAAATAGATCAACTAGTCGCTCAAAACTCCTAAACCTGACAAGAAACAAACTCGCTCTCGCGCAATCCTTATTCTAGCATGCAAAGGCAATGAGACAACCCTAACTTCCTATCACCTCTCGGTCTCAAGGAAGGTGTCTAACTACTGTACTT
The DNA here is from genome assembly GCF_021521415.1 of Bidens hawaiensis. Taxonomy (NCBI): domain Eukaryota; kingdom Viridiplantae; phylum Streptophyta; class Magnoliopsida; order Asterales; family Asteraceae; genus Bidens; species Bidens hawaiensis. The sequence continues at coordinate 14,134 of NW_027505248.1, read as the reverse complement.
AATCCAATTAATCACGCAACAAAACCCTACGGTTGTTCCTACCGCAAACAAACCCTAAACACAAAGTCTAGAATCAAACAATGCACCAATCAATCAATACAAAACTAATCAATCAACACACGGGGTTTATGCAATGAATCACCAAAATTTCCAGCCCTTAAACACAACCTATTTCATGTCTAAATCAAACTTTACAATAGCAATACAAGTCTATCAATCAAACAATCCAACAAGCTCATCAAACACTAACAAGAATCATCATTCCTAGGTAGAACTAACAAGTTTAGCCAATAATCATCTTTGGACAGCCATGAAAAATTAATAAACACATCAATAAACTCATCTCAAACATCAATTCAAGCATTCAATAATCAATACTAATCAATAACAAGTCAATATCCCAAGTAATTGCAAAACCACTAAGTAATTGAACAAGTAATTCAAGGTATATGAACAATGAAAAAGATGTAAGGATATTGGATGTTTATGGCTGCTCCTTGGCTGTAAAAACAGATGGTAAACGATCCCGGGGCTTGATTCTTGTGTCTTCTTCCTTCCCTAGCCACCACAAGTCCAAACCCTAGCTCCGCAAAACTTTTTCTTCTTTTCTTTTCCTGCCCAAACTGCCGATCGGAACCTGCTGTGTGCCTAGGGTTTTTTTATTTTTTTTATAATATAATATAATATGGTCTTGGGCCTCCATGATGCATACGGGTCGGGCCTTGAGCTTTATCTTGAACTTGTATGCGTAAAAGGCTCGTAGAATGCTCGAAAAGTCCCGGTTTCTTCCTTTCTTTTACCCAAAACCTACAAGATTAATAAATGTACGTAAAACCTATCTAAAACGAGTTAAAACATATAAAATATAATATAATACGTAGATAAAACGTGCAGAAAATACGAGTGTTTTACAACACATCAGTATTTAAGGAGTTGGAGTTTGAAGTTGAGGTGAGGAAGAAATGGAAATGTTTAGTGTCACGTCTCAACCTACGACAGAATATGTCGGCGCATGACTGATCACTCAGTAGCTAATAAGACACTAATTTAATAATATGTCAAATATCTAATTACAATTTTTTTATTCCACAAAATCAAAGTACATCATCATTCAAACAAAAATCCAACCATTCAAACAAAAACAACTAATATTCAAAACAAGTAAAGATAAATGAAGTTTTTAGTTGATATTCTAAAGTCCATATTTATGAGCTTCAAGTTTACAATCATCCAATGTAAGTACCTACAATATGCATAAAATAATATACTTGTCAACAAAAATTGTTGAGCGAGCAACACAAATTTGTGTGTGGGTTAGTGTGTGTGTAACGCCCGTTAATTTCTGTTTAGTGATGGAAGCTATATAGAATTTGTATAATTTTCGGGATTGATCCGGCATACTTCGGGGACCTCTTTGTCATTTTTGTAAGTCTAACCAATTAACCTTTCATCCAAGTTATCACCATTTGCAAAGTGGAAGGGCTAGTGTGTAAATTTATTTATTATAACATAAAACCCTAATGTCCCCCCCTGTCCGATCGCAGAAGCAGCAGAAGCACAGGCATCATCTTTTTCTTTTTTCCAGCCAATTCTAAGGTGTAAAAATCTAATTCAAGGTTTAGTCCTACACCCATGCTAGTCTTTTACACCAGAATTCATCATTATATCTCGCGTATAGATCGAAAATCTCTTGTTCTAGGCTTAATCGGTGGCTGCCCTTTTGAGCATCTTTCGGGGCTGTTTTAATTGATGTTTTTGTTCCATCATCTTCCAAGGTATGTCTTGTATATCATACTTTAGTATCATGAGTTTTGGCATTTGTTAGATTGGTCAACTGTTGATGAAGTGAAAACTAGGATTCGGTTGACTAGTTTGCAAATTGTTGTGTCTAGTGCGTTGTTTGAGGGAATTAACAACCAATTCGGATGTCGTAGCCTTGGTATGATTTGTTGGCTGTGAAAAACTATTTTTTATAAGTATTGGGGCTGAATTGGTTGTCGGTTACTCAAACGGGTCTGTACAACGCAAATTCGCATTTATTGGTAGTTTGGGCGTTGTGCATGCGAGTACCGACCCATCCAAATCGTGAGGTGTCATATGGGCTTGTTGGCTGTGGTTATGTTGAATTTGTTCCACACGGGGCTGAGTTGGTTGCTATGTGCATACACAACTCGTAAACGTGCATATTTGATACAACTAGCAACTTTCAAGGGTAGTTTGGGGAACCTTTGCCCCTGGAATTATCTAAGGGTGGTTTCGGTTAATACAAGGCCCCGGGGATTTTGTAATTGAAATTGGTGAGGTTGAGGCTTTAGGTAAATCAAACCATGTTAGAACGCCTCGTAGGATAAACGAGTCGATTCGGTTCCGTTAGTAATCCTTGTGTGTAATCCGACAGGCGTTTGAGTTGTGGGAATACTTAGGGGTTCTCTAGCTCGTTGTGATTGTGTGCCTCATGTTAGGTGAGTTCATGATGCCTCTTTTTACTTTTTTCGTTTTGGGCTAGCATACACACCTACTTGTTGTACTCGTTAAACGGTTTAAGTGACTACGTATAGGCTTACTTGTATTGTATTTTAAGATGCATTATACATATTACCCTATGAGCTATACCTGTTGAATAATATTAGTTCATCATGATTAAGCTATATGTATATATATGCCTATTGATGTGTGTACTTGATGAACTTACGTGTATGCGTGCCTTTGGATGTGTGTGCTTGTATGGATTGCGGCCGGGTCAAATATATTACTCGGGTTCTTAAATTCGGTGGTGAAGAGGCCCGTGTTGCATACTCATGATTCGGACAGGTCAAATATATTACTTGGATCCTTGACTTCGCGACTTGTGATTCGTGGTGGGGAGGTCCGACTCTTGCTAAACCCGCAATCGGGTCAAATATATTACTCGGGGAAACCCGTGGTGGGGAGGCCCGTATTGCGTGGATTTTCTGTAATAGGGTCAAATATATTACTCGAGTTACGACTCGTGGTGAGGAGGCCCGTATTACATACGGTTTTCTGCTACCGGGTCAAATATATTACTCGAGTTACGACTCGTGGTGGGGAGGCCCTTGTTAGCATAAATATTTCAAAGGAAAAATATATATATTTATTGGACGCAGTAGAGACTACTTGGACGTTTGAAGGCATTCCTAGTCGAGACTTTCTAAATAAAAAGAAACATTTTATCTATTATTTGGTCATGGGATTTTAATACTTAACTTTGACACTGCTTATTGTTTGGTACTGACTTCTCGGTTTTGGGAATTTTTTATGCTTATGATTATCCGCTGTTTAATTACACTGAACTGGTTTTCAATAAAACAAATTGCTTTGGTTTTAAATTTTTATGAATTTTGGATATGATTACCAACTGTAGGATTCCCGGGATTTCGAGGTCTTACAAGTTGGTATTAGAGCCATGGTTCGAGAGATCCGAGCATTCTCGAATTCTTGGACTCGAACTGTAAAAGAAAATACTAGAAATGCCAACCGTGAGTAGCTGCACGCCAAGAGGTAATTTTAATTGTTTAGTCATTCTTATAAGTTTTAGAATTTCATTATGTGAATAATTGCTTAAGTGTTAGATGGAATGCTAATACGGTTAGGGGCAGGGGGTGCTTAGGACGGGCGGGTAAAGTAAACGACTAATTACACTTGATAAACGTCATTAGCAGTTTACCCTTACCTTACATGTTCTAAATACTACTTGTACTTGACCGTGTTAAAGTTCTGTCTTTGTAGGGATAAGTCATGGTTTGTACTCGTACAGCTAAGAGAGGTCGTCCCAGTTTTCGTGGTCGTGGTCTTAAGCCACGTGTTGAGACTAAGAGAGAGAACCCGACTCCGTAGCAGGAAGAGACCCCGATCCAGGAGGAGGGGGATAACCCCACCTTAGATCCTGCTATGCGCGTGGCTACCATGGATGAGGTTTACCAGGTTCTTCATAGCGCCATTCCTGAGATCATTGCTGAGGTTTTCAGGGCTATGGAGGAAACGATAGTTGGTAAGAGTTCGGATAAAGAAGGAAAGGGTAAGAAAACTCAGGTTGAGGATGAGGTGATTGTGCCAAGTGAGGATGAAGAAGAGGTCCGTGCGATTAGTGTATCTACTCGGGGTTGTTCGTATGGGGATTTCAAGAAGTGTGACCCTCCCACTTTTGATGGTACCAAGGATGCATTGGCAGCACATCAATGGGTGGGAGAAATGAAAGCAGTATTGAGGATCAGTACGTGTAAAGGGGAGGATATGGTTACTTATGCTACCGCCTCATTTCGTTCTGAGGCGCTGTGTTGGTGGGATAATTTGGCTCAGGCTATGGGTGACCATTCTATTAGGAGGATGACTTGGGAGGAGTTGAAGCAGGATTTCTTGACCTTGGAAGCGGGTAACATGACCCATCGGGAGTATACCACAAAGTTTAATCAAATGGCCCGTTTATGTCCCGACTTGGTTACTCCTGAAACTAAGAGGATTAAGAAGTATGTGAAGGGTCTTCCAGTGGATATTCGTAGGGGTGTGGTGACCACCGACATGAGCTCTTTCCATTCGGTGGTTACCCTGGCTGGTACTTTGTATGATCAGAGGGAGAAGATAGTGTCGTCTGAGACTAAGAAGACTTGGAACTCGAAATCTAACTCCAATGGTAAACGGTTCGGGGGAAATAACTTTAATTCGGCCGGGAAGAGAGTGAAAACTGAGGCTTCGGATCATAGGGGAAATACGATGATGGATAGATGCAAGATGTGCGGGAAACCACATAGGGGGGAGTGCAGGCCTGGGACTATGCCCTGTTTTCGTTGTGGGAAGACTGGACACCCCAACTACGAGTGTCTGACTCTGACTTGTTTCCATGTAGGGGGTATGGGCACTTAGCATCCAATTGTCCTGCCAATAAGACGGGGGGGGGGGGGGGGATCTAAGCAGGGGACTTCCTTGAGGGGGAAAATGGAAGAAAAACCCAAGGCCAAGGCGAGGGCTAAGTAGTGGCGTAATGTTATACCAGGTACCTTTTTGCTTGATGAATTGCAGGCTTCGGTCTTGTTTGATTCGAGTTCCAGTAAGAGTTTTGTGTCTACTGCTTTTTGTTCCGCGTTAAATAAATCACCCGAGCGTGCAGTCGAGTGTTTGAGGTTGAGGTCGCCGTAGGAAACTCCGTTTCTGTGTCTAGGGCTATTCAGGGTTGCTTCATTGAGTTGTCCGGGTATAAATTTCCGGTGTGGCTGTATTTGATGTCGCTGGGCTGTTTTGATGTGGTGCTTGGGATGTACTGGCTCGCTAGTGTAGATGCTAAGATTATATGTGGTCAGAAACTTGTGCGTTTAAGGGCCCCGGATGGGACCCAAATCACTGTTTTTGGTGATCGGAGTGGTGCGATACCACATATCATATCCATGCTTAAGGCGAGAAAACTTATGCAGCGAGGGTGTGGGGCGTATCTGACGTATGCGATAAACGTGAAAACCGATGTGGCTACCATCGGTAATGTTCCTATTGTTCGGGATTACCCGGATGTATTCCCAGATGATTTGTTAGTTGTGCCTCCGGATTGCGACGTCGAGTTCCAGATAGACCTTGTGGCTGGTGAAAAACCCGTTGCACGAGCTCCTTATCGCCTAGCACCAAATGAAATGAAAGAACTTATGGATTAATTGGAAGACTTTCTCGACAAGGGCTTCATTTGACCGAGCATCTCACCTTGGGGTGCCCCGGTCTTGTTCGTCAAGAAGAAGGACGGTAGCATGCGGATGTGCATCGACTACCGTGAATTGAATAAACTCACCGTGAAAAACCGCTACCCACTGCCAAGGATCGATGACTTATTGGATAAGCTCCAAGGAGCTAGTTGGTTCTCGAAGATCAACCTTAGGTTAGGGTATCATCAGTTGAAAATTCGTGAGGAAGATATTCCTAAGATTGCTTTCCGCACACGTTATGGACATTATGAATTTCTTGTGATGTCTTTCAGTTTAACCAATGCATCGTCGATGTTCATGGATCTTATTAACCGGGTGTGTAGGCCGATGCTTGATCGTTTTGTTATTGTGTTCATCGACGACATTCTCGTGTATTCCAAAAGTGTAGGAACGTGTTCGTGTCGTGAACAAGACGTAGATCGATATCTATAATCAACGTGAAGGTGCGGAATCCCTAAACGCGATCGAAAACAACAAGGTTTCTCATTATCTTCTCTCTATTTCCCATATATCTCTAGGTTTACAACAAGATATGACAAATATCAGTATATATACGTTCTGGACTTAGAGTTATGAAAACATATGTCAAAACTACTATTTATAGGGTGGTTGGAGCATTTCTGGCGTATAAGTCCTCAACCAGCGTATACGTTTTCAACGTATAAAATATATGCCATATATGTTTTCAACGTATAAAATATAAGTCATATATGTTTTCAACGTATAGTATATACGCTGTATATGTTTTCAACTCCAGAAAACCAGAAAACTGTTTTGCGCATAACTTCTTCGTTATAGCTCCGTTTTATGTGCCTTTTTCGCTAACGTGCTTGTAATCAAATTCTCTATCATCCTATATAATAATATCTTCATTTTTACTCCATCTAAAATGATCAAAGTTTTAGCTCCTTAAAAGCTCCGCGTACCTTCATTTGACAAAGACGAAAGCAATAGACGTATGCACTTACAGACTCCCCTTCGGATATTGCCGAGTCTTTCCATTCAAAATAAGTGCTTTAACATTTTAGCTCTGGGTATTGCTGGTCTTCTCAACATATCTCTTTCAAATTATCAATTCCTTCCTCAAGTGCAAAGGACGTTTGACATCAAGTTTCAAACAATTGTTTAAAGATTATCGTCTCTGTTTGTATAGTCTTTGACACTTTCCAGAACTGAATCTTCAATAATTCTCCCCCCCAATTCTTGATCATCTAACAGACTCCACCTCAAGCTTCATGTCTTGATAGGACCTGTTACTCATGATACTTATAAGTCAAAAATCTTAATTAACAATGTAAGCATACTCAAATACTTGTAAAGATTTTTCAACCGTTTGACAAATTTACCACCACGAACATTAACAAAAAGTTGTTTAATCAAGACCAAATTAATGATCTAGAAAAACAATGACATTTATGTATGGTTCCAATTGATTTTATAAAATTTTGTATTCCAACATAAACAATCGAAAATAAAATAGAAAAATAAAATATTTTTGGTTTTAATGAAAAGCATTGAAGACGGTAAACAAATGAACTTCAAAGCTATTTACAAACATGTAAACAGTTACATATTTTTGTGAGTTTGGGCAGAGAATCATATTAACCAAATTGTCCCTATATCACAGTTTTATTTTGACTGGTGTTAAGTCAGTCATTGGTATTGTTGTCCACTTAAACCTTCCAAACAAATGATTCTGGAATTTCTGTTAAATGTTTAATTGGTTCAATTAAGCACGAATCTTATGTGGACCCCACCTATCAGACATAATTTGTATATCTTTATACAGTGAGTTTTTCATATGTATACTTTTTCACTTTTTACTCAAAATCGATTAGCTGTGACTCATGCAAAAATAACAAAACAAAACAACTCAGAACGTTAAAATTTTCCCATAAGATCGGTATTACTACACGTAGATAAGGTTCCATTTTAACAAAAATAAAAAGATAAAATAAGTTGAAATTGTATAAGGCTTTAACAATTAGGTCGGATAATACCATATTATCGCGCGGAGAAAGTCCAAAACTTTATACGAAACATCAAGAAAATAATGCAGAATATCCAAATCTTAATCTTCAGGTCGGATAATCTTATCGCGCAGGAGATGATCCAAGATTTAAATAAAAATAAAGAAAAAATCAAATTGAATTTCTTTGCAAAATAAAAAGAAAAATAAGCTGAAATTATTTGCAAAATGAACATATGTACACACATCAATTTTTAAACTTTTCATTTTCTTAAAGTAGATATTAACTAAGCTTCAAGATGTTAATCCACTAGATTCAGCTGTATTTTACGTTTATATCACTTACTTTTCCTTACTTCTTTGTTTTAAAGGCCTACCAATACACTAATACAGTTAAACACACAGCTTTTTATGCCTACTTTTTACTGGATTTGGGACCAGATGATCAATGTAATATCATCTTCCCTTTTTGCTTCAAAAACTCATTTTTCGAGGAGCAACATTTTTAAATGTTTTTGAAATTTTTGAAATTTATAATGTTTTTAGCTTTTTCAAAATTTTTAATGTTTTTGGTTTTTTTTTCTAGATTTTTTAGAAATTTTCTCCCCCTAAAATCAAAACATTAACAAAAATAAACTTGACTGTTTGATATGGTCTACAGATATTTTTAGATCACTTTTAGTTAATCACAATGGCAGCCTCATTAACAAGAATAAACAGTTAAGCAATCCAAAATGGGCATGAAAAGCAAACCGTAATGAGCTCCATCTTTCTAGATTTTCTGTGTTTGCTCCGCCCTCCATTGATTTGGCAATGTTAAGCAAAACCATACTCCAATGATAGATATTATGACTTATGGGAGCCCCTGCACACACAATATAAGAAAATAGAGAAATCCAAGCCAAATTTGTTACCACAGAATGCTTGCTGTCTGAACACGCAAAATTAACATTTAAAACATTTGAATTTTTTGAAGTTTCGGATTTTACAGATATGACAATGTTATCCTAACTTTCAGAACAAGACTCTTTCTCAAAAAAATCTTGTTTGGATTTGACATTTGAGTCCTTGATGATCCAATGATATTACTTTGATTTGGATCTTTTCACATAAAATTTCAAACTTTCAAACCTTTTTGCATCACACTCTTTCAAATCAACAACCTCAACAATTTTAGGTTTGATACTTGACTTGACATTTGAGCTTGTATTTTTAGATTTTGAATTTTGAAATTTTTGTTTTTCTCTTTTAAGAACATCTTGGTTGATTTTAGATGTAACAACATCTGATTTTGGAATGTAAGCGAACTTAGGACTCTTTTTATAACAAGGAGATTGTCACACCCGGCCCTGAGCGGCGGAAACAGCCGGGCGCGCACGAGTGGGGATTGATAATTAAGCACGGGCCATTGCAAAACATTCAAAGATTTTTATTGCGCATGAGAAGTTTAGTACAAACACGTTACATTGTTCAAAGATTACAAAAAAAACATCCAAGTATAAAACTGAAGATTTCCTCGCCATATCCCCTTGCGCGGCGGGGTAACCGTGCGCATCGAGGGGATAAAACCAAAATCTTCCAAAAGGCTTGTTTTAGATGTTCAGCGTGTGGTGCTCTAAGTGTGACTCCATGCGCTACCTAGTTATCTCCTGAAAGACACGTAAAAACATTTGAATCAGTATAAACTGAGTGAGTTCACAAGTTTTAGTAACTTGATAAATCGTATTGCATCATAATCATTCTGAAACATAATTCTGTTAGCATCATTAAAACACATGCTTGGTAAAACATAGCTCTATCAACATATTCTGATAAAAATCGTTCCGCGGGTTACGCGCGAACATTTCTGGGAACTGTGCTCGTCTGTGTAAGTGGCGCTGCCACTACGAGCTAAAATAACGTAATACCGTCCCGCGGGTTACGCGCGGACACTTCTGGAAAACTGTGCTCGTCTGTGTAAGTGGCGCTGCCACTACGAGCGAATATATGCTGTAATACCGTCCCGCGGGTTACGCGCGGACGTTGTGCCGGAAAACAAGGCGCTCGTCTGCGTAAGAGGAGCGACCTCTACGAGCGGGCTCAAACCCATAGTACTGCCCCATGACCATACTAGGCACTCGTCTGTGTAAGAGGTGCGACCCCTACGAGTGGGCGGATCAAACCAGCAGTCCCTACCCTTAGAGTTCCAATGGTAAAGTGATCACTTACTCGAATCTGGTGCACTATCATCGAAAAACCATAGATAACTGTTTGCATTGCTCATCATGAAACATAACTTAAACACGTAATCGTTTGCTTAGCTTGTAAATATACCATGATAAAACATTATTTAAATACGTGTCCCTCGCCCCGAAAACAGTTTAAAATGGTGAAAACAGTGAAAATAGGGGCTGTGAGACTCACCTGTGGTTCTTGTTAAGGGATTAATCGAGATTCAGGTTTTCTTGGTGTTGGCCTCGGAATCGAAGGTCTAGAATACGATTAAATAACAAGTATATATATTAAGATCAAGATATAGGGGTTGGAAAGTAGATCTCAAGGTTATAATCTCGGCTTACCTAGTAACAGGATCGGAGCTGGAAACAACGGATGCTTGGGAAAGGATTAGTGCAAGTTTGTAGTTCTTTTAAGTGTGTTTTGGGTGATAATTTAGGCTACAAATTTATAGGCAAACTCAAGGGAACATAATCCCTTGCTTTAGGGAATTGTAATCTTTTGAAATGATGATAAAGTATGGAAATTATTATTATTTATTAAAAAGAGTAGAAAAGTAGATTAAAGATTCTGATTTGATATGGACAGGACATGCAGGGCTGTGGCTGGTGAGAGTGGGTGGCTGGCAGTTGACTTTTACAGTTTGCTTTTTCAGTGCTTTAGACAGTGTACAGTAAAAAGTAGAAGTTTTCTGAAACACGCAACCGCCCTCTTTTGGGCGGGGACAATTTCCTTAAATCTGATCATTTTGACTAAGTGTTCTGCGCGTATAACTTGGTGCGCATAGCTTTCTGCGTGTAGAACATTTCTTTGCTGCGGGTAGGTGCGTAACCTTCTCGCAGTTAGGGACATTTGAGTTTCATTTGTAGATTCTCCAGGTGGTTTTGGTATTTCAACATAGTGATCAGTCATGTTGAAGTCAATTCCATCCTGGAGCTTCAGACAAACTAGCTCTCAACGTTCCCGCCATGCGGGTAGGTTAGTTCCCTTCCGCACGCGCATAAACGATGTAGGATGCACCCGCCTTAGCATCATGCGGGATGGTCAACCCATAGACAACATAACGTTTAAGTTACATGAAAACATAAGGCCAAAACGTTCACGCATGGCGCATATAACATATGCTCACGCTGGTTCTTAACATGGTGCGCTCGCGCAGGGCGCACATAACAAATGCACGCGCTGACTATCATGGCGCGCATAATATTTACAATCACCTAATTATTAGGTTGATTACTTAGTTTAAGGGGGTTGGGAATTTACCGGGTGTCACATTCTCCCCTCGTTAAACGAATTTCGTCCCGAAATTTAGGAGACGTTGCTGGCAGAAGCCATGTTCTGAAAGAGGTGTGGGTATTTTATGCGCATCTGATCTTCTCTTTCCCAAGTGAATTCAGGCCCACGCCTTGAGTTCCATTGAACTTTTACCAACTTGATTCTGCTTCTGCGCAACCTTTGTTCTTTCCAATCGGTTACTGCTATAGGCTTTTCTACGAAGTGCAGCTGTTTGTCAATATGAATTTCTTCCACCGGTAAAATCAACGTTTCGTCAGATAAACATTTCTTGAGGTTGGATACATGAAACGTATCATGAAGTCCACTGAGTTCGGCGGGTAGACGGAGTTTATAAGCAACTGGACCGATCCTCTCCAGGATCTCAAAAGGTCCAATGTAGCGCGGATTTAGCTTTCCTCGCTTACCGAAACGGGGGGACTCCCTTCCATGGAGAGACTTTCAATAGTACTTTATCCCCTTCTTGAAACTCCAACGGTTTCCTTCTTATATCAGCATAACTTTTCTGTCTGTCGCGTGCTGCCTTAAGGCGATCCCTTATCTGAAAAATCTTGTCTGTTGTTTCTTGGATCACTTCTGGACCAGTCATTTGCTTGTCGCCCACTTCAGCCCAACACAGTGGGGATCTACACTTGCGCCCATATAAAGCTTCGAACGGCGCAGCCTTAATGCTTGTGTGATAACTGTTATTGTAAGAAAATTCAACCAACGGGAGGTGGGTATCCCAACTACCTCCAAAATCGATCGCGCACGCGCGCAGCATATCTTCCAATGTCTGGATTGTTCGCTCGCTTTGCCCATCCGTTTGAGGATGATAAGCTGTACTCATATCAAGGCGAGTACCTAGAGCTCCTTGTAACGATCTCCAAAACCTTGATGTGAACCGACTATCTCTATCAGAAATGATGGACACTGGGACTCCATGCTTTGAAACTACTTCTCGAATATATAGTCGGGCTAGCTTTTCCATTTTATCAGTTTCTTTAATCGGCAGGAAGTGTGCTGACTTAGTTAGCCGATCTACAATAACCCATAACGTGTCATAACCCCCAGGTGTCCTTGGTAGTTTGGTGATGAAATCCATAGAGATTTGTTCCCACTTCCACATGGGAATTTCTGGCTGCTGAAGCAACCCCGATGGTTTCTGGTATTCAGCCTTTACTTTTGAACACGTCAGGCACTTACTGACATACATCGCGATGGCGCCTTTAAGATTGGGCCACCAATACAGTGTTTTAACATCTTGGTACATCTTGTCTGCGCCAGGATGTACGGAATATCGCGTCTTGTGAGCTTCGTTTAATACCTGCTCGCGCAATCCTCCCTTGAGAGGGACCCATATGCGGTTGGCAAAATATCGAGTGTTGTTCCCTTTAAGTTCCAAATTCTTAATCATACCCCCAAGGCATTCGTTTTTAACAAACTCTGGTTTCAAGGCTTCTTGCTGAGCGTCTCGGATGCGGGTAGAGAGATCTGCGTGAATGGTCAACCTTAGAGCCTTGACTCGTAGCGTTTTTATTCGTTCCTTCCTACTTAGCGCGTCTGCTACCACATTCGCTTTCCCCGGATGATACTTGATCTCGCAATCATAATCATTTAACAATTCAACCCATCTTCGTTGCCTCATGTTTAAATCCTTCTGATCGAATATATGTTGAAGGCTCTTATGATCCGTAAAGATTACACATTTCGTACCGTAGAGGTAATGGCGCCAAATCTTTAGCGCGAAGACAACAGCTCCAAGTTCTAAATCATGCGTTGTGTAGTTCTTCTCATTGGTCTTAAGTTGGCGCGAGGCATACGCTATAACTTTGTCTCGCTGCATAAGGACACATCCGAGTCCCTGGTGTGAAGCGTCGCAGTAAACAACGATGTCATCTGTCCCCTCGGGCAGGGATAAGATTGGCGCACTACATAACTTCTGTTTCAACATTTGAAATGCCGCTTCCTGATTCTTGCCCCAAATAAACGCCTTGTCTTTCTGAGTTAGCGCGGTCAGAGGTAGAGCTATCTTGGAGAAGTTCTCAATGAAGCGTCGATAGTAGCCAGCTAGCCCAAGGAATTGCCTCACCTCAGTTGGGGTTTTTGGCGCTTCCCAGTTTTCGATGGCTTTAACCTTAGAAGGATCGACGTGTATTCCTTTCTCGTTTACAACGTGACCGAGAAAATGAACTTCTCTAAGCCAGAACTCGCACTTGGAAAACTTCGCATACAACTTTTCTTTCCTTAACAATTCCAAAATCATTCTCAGGTGTTGCTCATGCTCGGCCTCGGTTCGAGAGTAAATCAAAATATCGTCTATAAACACAATCACAAACTTGTCCAAGTATGGTTTGCACACACGGTTCATCAGATCCATGAATATAGCTGGCGCATTAGTTAGCCCGAAAGGCATCACTAAGAACTCATAATGGCCATATCTGGTTCGGAAGGCTGTCTTTGGTGCGTCTTCCTCATGGACCCTAAGTTGGTGGTATCCTGACCGTAGATCTATCTTCGAATAATAACTGGATCCCTGCAACTGGTCAAATAAGTCGTCAATCCTCGGTAAGGGGTACCGATTTTTGACTGTCAGCTTGTTCAGCTCCCTGTAGTCAATACACATCCGGAACGAACCATCCTTCTTCTTTACAAACAGTACTGGAGCTCCCCAAGGTGAAAAGCTTGGGCGTATGAAACCCTTATCCAATAGTTCCTGTAACTGATTGGATAGCTCTTGCATCTCAGATGGAGCTAAGCGATAAGGCGCTCGAGCTACTGGCGCAGCTCCTGGGACCAAATCAATACGAAACTCGACTTGTCGCGGCGGCGGTAACCCGGGCAAATCTTCAGGAAAAACTTCTGGAAATTCGCGTACTACTGGTAAGTCTTCAATTCTTCGCTCATCTCCTTTCTTTACTACATGCGCCAGGAAGGCGTAGCACCCTTTCCTTAGGCACTTACGCGCCTTTAGGCATGA